>NC_140381.1:5512500-5560000 GCF_054491055.1 Hypomesus nipponensis | reverse complement strand
GTTATCCCTTCTTCCCTCCCTTGTTTGTCTCGTTGACCCCGCGCTACCTCTCCTCTTCAGAGAGGCAGGAGGATCGGCCGAGGCCTCCTTCGTGCGGAGCTTTCCGACGAGCGTTGAAGTTCCTCCTCGCGCCATATGTTTAGCCGGCAAGACTAATGAACGTGTCTTTCTGAACGCGTGGTTCCCATTTTTCCTCCCTTCATTCAACACTCGTTTTTCCCCCCGCCCGTCTCAGTTTATGCTTGTGTTTTTTTTTTTCCTTCTTCTTCCAAGAGCATTTCTCATAAAAGTGATTTATCAAAAACACTTAATACCCGACCACTGATGTTTCATAGCGAAGGATACAGAAAGAGGGATGATGGGGATGGTGGATTTTTATGGTTTGACTGAGAAAAAAAGAGAGTGACGGCCCTCGCATCACTCCGGGGCACGATGTGTTGTTAACTCAAGGAAAAGGGACGCGACAGGGACACGCTCTCCCCCCCCCCCCCCCCCCTCCTTCCGTCTCTCTGGAACAGAGAAATGGCTTCGGAAGGGAAAATGTCAGGAGGGATAGAGGTCATTGCCTTCCAAAGGGATAAACACACATTCCCCAACCGCCTCCCCTACCGTGTTATCATTTACTGGCCTATCGGACACGTCGTTTGCCCTGCCTCCAAAAACGTATTTGTATTTATAAATATATTTACTTCTTTATTTATTTTCTCTGAGGCCACTGATGCCGGGGAAAATGATACCACCACGTAACATTTGGGAGAGGAGAAAGAGAGCCTACGGGATGCAATTTGTGTTCCTTCTCCGTGGAGGAAGGGGGTTGAGATGCCCCGGGGCGGCCATTTCGTTCCCCGCAGTGACATTTTTAACAGGGCGTCTGCAGGACACTGGGATGCAGCCTGAGCCAGGCGCCCCGTCATGGCCGACAGGCTGTGTGCACTGCACCATGGACGGGCTAGCTATCTCTTCCAGTCTCTCAGCCGGGCTCAGTATGCAGGACCAGGGTTGGACCCTGAAAGGCTCCATACACTGTCTGCATCGCCAAGGGTTTAGAGGTTGACGACGACTTTACGTTGTGTGTGTGTGTGTGTGTGTGTACCTACGTATTTGAGTACACAGATGTGCTTCCAGTTGTGTGTGTGTGTGTGTGTGTATGTGTGTGCATGTGTGTGTGTAAGACACCACACTGAGTAACGGAGGACCGTACCCTTGACCCTCCTACTAGGTCAAGAGTCCTTGTCTCTTTAATAAGGAACGCATGATCTGAAACCGCATGGCGGTATTATCCAATCCTTGCCTGAGTTCCCCTTCATTTCATTAAGTACAAAACCATACCAGTTTGGTGTGTGTTCTCTAGTCCTGTCCATATCTATCACGGCAACATTAGGGGCGTATCACCATCAATTTGCCATCATGAAGCACCACGCTGCATCCCAGTCATGTGTGACCATTATACTAATGAGGTTAATGGTTCAGCTGTGCTTACCATAAGATGGATGCCACCCAGAAGAACCGACCTGCCCCGGTGTGTGTGTGTGTGTGTGTGTGTGTGTGGTGTGCACGTATACGTTTCTTGGTTTCGTACGATAGGTAAGTGTGTGTCTATGTGTGTGTGCTTGTGTGTTTATTTTTTAGTAGGATAGGCAGGTGTGTGTCTATAGGTGCATGGGTATGGGCGCATGTACCTTTATTGGTCACTAGGAGACGTAGGTGTGTGAGTTTAACACTGTGATGTATATAGATGTGCATGAAAATGAATTCCAGTTTTAGTTATCTGCTTAAAGTAATGGCAATTGTAATTAATGTGGAGTGACATTATAATCTTGACAAAACAATCGGTTATTGGCAATGCCACGCAGTTACAATAGTTGTCCTGTTTCCTCCTTGAACTTTACAAACTAATGCAATGAACTAACGACTTTGCGAGCACCCTATTACGAGGGGGCAGATTACTTGGGCCTATTTTTTGCTAATTACAAATGATAAAACCAGCGAAGCTTTTTATTAGCTAGGCTGGTCTTTATGCTCTGCCACATGCTAGTCACTAACACTAGAGGAAAACTACCATCACATCAAGATTGCATCATTTCTTTAACAGATGGGCTGCCAAGCCTTTTTATACAGGGTTCTATATGTGGGTTTTTGCATTTTAAGGGGATTTGGGTTGAAAAAACACCACTTAGGTTTTATGTACAACTTTAACTACCATGTAACAACAAAACCTATAGTAAAAACCTTGTTGGTATGTGGGATTTGCTATATAATTAAACTGTATTAAATAGCAGTTCATATGTATCTATACTGTTGTTACTAAAGGTAGGTATTGCTATTTAGTTACCTGGTAGTCAATGTAACCTTAAAATAAAGGGTGGCTAAAAATACCTATATATATTTCATGAACACATACTTACCTCTACATCGTATACAGGCCAAAAGGTATACTGCAGGTAAACTATAGAATTACAGTTTTTTGGCCTGTATAACTCTCCACATATAGAGACTCAGACAACAAAACAAATTGAAATGTTTGAAAAAAGTTGTCCCAAAGTTTTGTTGAGCCTTTGCTTCAGGAACTGTATAGCATACTTATCTCCTTCAATGCCCCCAAACCTTCAATGTCAACCCTCAATTAAATTTCGAGGCGATTAAAATCACAGTGTGTGTTCTTTTAAACAATGATTGTCTGAGACAATGCAAAAATAACTATCTTAAAGATCATTTCGGTCATTTTGATACCACTAGTTTAACAGCAAGAATAAGAGTGATAAGAACCATACATTATTGCGCTAAATATTTAATCATCCTGCCACCAAACATTTTAAAATGTTAAATTAAGAATGGCAACATGGAAAGTGTTTTTGATTTTCAAACGGCACTTTAATGAACAAAGAGAAGTTAGGGCAATTTAACGTTAATGCAGGCAGATGTTTTTTCACAGTGGGAGTCGCCCAGTCAGCTTGGAGTGAGAACGGGGTTTGCACTGGGGTCTCTGGAGGGTTACTCTTTAATTGGACAATCTCAAAGTCCCCCTTTTCCCAATTCCAAATGTAAACAAGATGTGACATGGCACATCGAACGCCAAATGAACAGCAACATCTCTTCAGAACGTATTGGGCTAAATGAACAGCAACATCTCTTCAGAACGTATTGGATGTTTTGCAGTTGGTTTCAAGATGATGTTTTTTTCCAGTGCCACACAAAACAATGTTATCCAAGAATAACACATGAAAGTGTCAAGTCCTTTTATCTTATAGCTTTTATCAACCTGAAATAATTTACTCAAAGGTAGGTATGCTGGGTTGTATAGGAGGTGCCCTCCAATTGTTTTCAAAGTTGGAAATTAGAATTTCGCAGAGTGCACCTTTAAGGCCTTCATCTCCCCATGCACGTGAATGTTTTGATGAGAAGTTCAGAGTGCTGAGGCAGTGAGTTAGCCTCGCTCTACCCATAGGCCTCCAGGAGCTGAACATGCTGAGTGCAGCACCCTACCCAGGCCACCGGTAACACATCAAAAGTTTTCATTTCCCCTGAAAATGCACCGACTAACACTACCCGATCTCAGTTGCGTAATTAACGAAACGTTAAAGTCTCCGCGGTCTAATATTGAACATTCATTTCGCTCGTATTTCACCACCCAATAGTCATATCTCTCAAGGATGTAGGCTGTTACAAAAAAGGAAAACCACTTTAACTCTATAAAAATCTCTAACTGCCTTGAATACAATGGGGCAAGTTGTGGCCAATGGGGTGTGAGGAAACACAGAAGGCATATTAATTCATAGCTATTCGCTAGGTCCTCGGCATGCGCTAAAGATGATCATCTTAAGTAATTTGTTAGTGCCGCATCGGCAGGTTTGACTTTTTAGAGAGCTACTTGACAGAGCTAGCCCTTGGGCCCCTATTTAAAAAATCCTCCAATTTGCAATTCATACACATCGGGGGAAAATGTTTAATTCCGCGGCCGTTATTCAACTCAGTTCATTAATTAAAGAAAAAAAACGCTATACCGTTCTCCTATCTTCCTTCGCTTTCCCGCCATCTTTTTTTTGATGAGCTTTCTTCGGGAGTAATTGAGCCTGTTAATTAGAAAGAATTAGGCGCTAATTATACAGAGAGACCAGAGCCGGGAGTAAAAACTAAACGCCATATTTCACTAGAGCATGGCACCGCACTCCAACCTTAACCAAATTGCCTCCAACTCTGTTTGATGTCTTCAGTACTATCGGCTTCACCAGATTGAATATCAGGGTCTCTCATTTGAATGGTTTGCTCAACAGGAGAGCTCTTTTGACATTTTAGTTCACTCCCACCTGGTTTCAAGCCTGGATTACTGTTAAATTCATGCATTTCATTACAATGGTGGTCTGACTCCTTTTTTTCAACTTCTCACTCTTAATGTTATATTGAAGGGGATTGGCATCCATCTTGTTTATGCTCTCTTTCAGTCAGTGGCAGTTGCTATATCACATTTTTATGGCCTTGCCTGTAAGCGATTATCAAAGCCTTGGTTTGAAGGATATGGAATGAACCCTTTTTTCTGCAGAGATATGCAGATACTGCATTCACGCACACACACACACACACGCACACGCACACACACGCTCAGACACGCTCAGACAGACACACACACACACACACGCTCAGACACGCTCAGACAGACACACAAATGTACACACACACACACACACACTTCAGGCTTTTCTAGAGCAGTCTTGTTTTTCATCTGCATTGTTCTGAATGTTAGCACCTGTCACCCCAAGATATGTGCACTTTGCTGAGCCTGAGACTGAGAGGTATTAAGCTGCAAATCCACTCCCACCAGTCCTGCTTCCTGACAGGGAGTATGGCTTGAGCTGCTGTACCTATTGATTTTAGACACCTGAGATTAGTAGACACTGGGGGCATAAAGGCATTCTTCTTTTCTCTCTCTCTCTCTCTCTCTCTCTCTCTCTCTCTCTCTCTCTCTCTCTCTCTCTCTCTCTCTCTCTCTCTCTCTCTCTCTCTCTCTCTCTCTCTCTCTCTCCCTCATTCTCCCTCTCTCTCTCTCTCTCTCTCTCTCTCTCCCTCTCTCTCTCTCTCCCTCATTCTCCCTCTCTCTCTCTCTCTCTCTCTCTCACTCTCTCTCTCTCTCTCTCTCTCTCTCTCTCTCTCTCTCTCTCTCTCTCTCTCTCTCTCTCTCTCTCTCTCTTTTCTTTTGATCTCTTTCCCCAACTCTCTCTTTCCTTTCTCTCATTCATTCCTTCCCTTTCTAGATCTTTCTTTTGCCCGCCCCTCCCCTTTTTAAAACACTCACCCACCCTCACTGTCTCTGCAATATGTGATTTTAACAGTGTTTGAATAATTTACCGATCTCCTCCTTCTCTCCCTTCATTTCCTCACCAACCTTCCAGACAGCAAATGACACAGGTTTAACAACCATATGGGGGGGGGGGGGGTTGAGATCCTCCATGTAAATGTCGGCCATTTTGTCATTACTAATGCAGATATGGAGTCGTAGGCTAGTCACCCTGGAGCTCCGTGACTCTCTCCGACTGCCGCTAAACCTGCCGTGATGGATCGTCGACATCCCCTCATCCCCGACCACGGGGGACAAGCGAACGCCGCGTCCCGATTGGTCCAAATTCCGCTGTTAACGCTCGTTGCCAGATTGAAACCCCGAAAACCCCCTTTAGCTGCTCTCATAAATATGGTAAAGAGATGAAATAAGCCTGATCCATCATGGGGAGTTATGAATATTAGCTCTGTGGCAAACGGTTGGCTAGCGCATTAGCTGGCGACTGTTCAACCCCTCGTGTCATTCTTCAACACAGAATAACACGTGAAGGAGCGTGAATGCTTCTGTATGCTGTGTGGATGACAGTATCCCAATGACTCAAGTAGAGGGCATCACTCTCCTCGGTGCTACGTATAGTGATGGATGCTAATGTGCAGCCTCTACGTGCTACAGTAAGAAGCGGAGCAGCTGCAGCAGCATGTAGTTGACTCGAGTTCGTCGGAAGAGCCCCTGAGATTTACTGGAACCTCAGAACCCAACTGGAACCTCAGAACCCAACTGGAACCTCAGAACCCAACTGGGACTGGGATCAGGATTTTCTAATGCTTTGATGCCGTGTGGCTCATGTGTCATCAATCATAGAGAGAAAAAGACAGAGAGAGAGAGAGAGAGAGAGAGAGAGAGAGAGAGAGAGAGAGAGAGAGAGAGAGAGAGAGAGAGAAGAGAAGAGAAGAGAAGAGAGAGAGAGAGAGAGAGAGAGAGATAGAGAGAGAGAGGACACAGTGACTCGTGATGCAGTTGAACTAGATTTAAGGACCGAGGCAGCGTGTTTATATTTCACGTCTCGGCCCTTCGGTGCGTTCGTTCCCCAGAGTTCAAGTTTAAACCTGTCAGGTAGGGTCAGGAGGCTCCACCCTAACCAACGATTCCTCAGACCCATGCTCGTGTTTTTGGGCTGTCTAAGTATTATACAAATTCATATATTTTTCTCTTATAATTCATGATATTTCGCATTGGCTCCACTCTCTGTCTGATATATCCGACGGTATATTAGTCTTTGAATGTCTCTAACTTGAAGTGATGGGGCAGCGTATCAGTCAAACTAATGCACAACACTTCCTTGTCTGTGGAGCAAGGGTAATTCAATATTCTTGTATGATTCAAAGCGAAAAAAGGAGGGAAGGAGATTCATTTCTCGACCCGTGGAGAGAGACATTAATAAGCTTCGCTCCTAAACTTCCTGTGAGAGAAAAAAAGCTGTCGGGTACATCAGTCTTCCCCTTGTAATTTATTCTGATATTAAATTGTGTTTACCAGTCGTAAAGATGAATGGAAAACTCAAGATCATGCCAAACTGGGGGGGGACGACGACGACGACGACAGTGAGGGGACATGGAGGACGTAAACAACATTTATAACCGCCGTTTTTTTCTTCTTCTTCTGTGGCCTTTCTTGATCCTACACTTTTGACTTGGCGAGACTTGCCAATGAGCTACAGTGGTATATTCAACTGAAAGGGAGTCCTGTTGCTTGATATCAGATGGATGTATGGCGACAGTAGTAATGGGATTATGCTCTGGACAGGCAGAGTTGTGTTGTTTGTCCTATGTGTCCCTTTGGCCTCCTCTTTGTTTTTGCGCCACTTGAAGGCCGCGATCTCTCACATGTGGCCTGGTCTCTGTGTTAGTCCTGGAATCCCTCAGGCATGACCTCTGACCCTAAAGGCTAATCCTCACCCCCAACGCAGTCCACGATCGTCAACATGAGTGGCAGCTTGGTCCTTGGTGTGTGAGTGTGTGTGTTTGTGAGGGTCGGGGAGGGGGGGGGAGCTTTGTGTTTACGAGTGTGTGTGCAGTCGGTGGGTTTGCATCTGCGTATAGCCCATGTCATAAACAGCTTTGCATCAGCATCAATCATATTTAGTATATCGTATCGCCATTATAGGTTGCGCGTATCAGGTTTCCCACATATCTTGGGCGAACGCATGGTGAGCATTCTCGAACACAGAAGGGCATCCTATCACACATACCAACACACAGGGCATTAGGCCTCTACATTGCCTACGAACGTGAATTTCAGACACTTTTCCCTTTGTGGTATCCCAGGGGTTTATGGGTAGGGTCAGAGGCATGTTGCTCCCCGTCGACGACCTCGTTCCCTCTCACGCTCACCCATCCCCCTGCGAGCCACGCTAGCGGAATTAGCCGCTATCGCTAAAACTCTGCACCTGTTCCACGCACAGCACACATGACACACACGCACGCACATGCACATGCAAGGTAAACAATTGTCGCATTGTGCAATGCGAGGTGTGTGTTGATGTGGAGGAGCTGAGGGTGGGGTGGGTGAGGGATGGGAACGCGTTGGGAACCCCCCCCCCCCTCCACACACACACACACACACACACACACAGTATATGCAGGTGTGCCTCTGCCCTCAGCACCTTTAAGCTGTGTGTCTGCAGAACTGTGATCTCTGACAGCTGATTCAACACAGCCAGGCCCAGCCATTTAGAGTCAGTGACGAGCCAGGGCTAGCCTAATTAGCTAGCGCCCTCCTATCCAAACATGTAGCCGTGTTACCGACCCAGCTCAGTGTTATCTTGTAGGGAAGGAAATGTGTCCTGTATCAGTCCTGGATCTCATGTTCCCCACCACATCTGATCTGAGCGGCCTCTCTCTAATCCATTCAAAACAATCAAGATTAACAATGGTTCCCTTCCCCAATCCCGCGCTCAAAATGAAGGAATCCGGTCACCGAGGCAACGCCATTCATTCTCCTAATGGAGATGTAACAACCCCAGCATGGAAATGTCTACGGACAAATCATTTCCAGTCCAAACAGCTCCGCTTCACCTAATAAATCGGTCGTGTCTCTCTCTCCTCAGAAGTCTCAGATGGAACTGAAAGTGGCGGGTCTGTGTGTTCCGGGGGGGGAGGGGGGGGGGGAGGGATATGAGGGCGGCGTGGTCACGCCTGTTAGAGGGGCATTAGCGGTGCGGCGCTAGCAGTCCGCTTCCTGCCACGCGGGGTTAAGGTGGCACGTCTGGGGGCTCTGATTGAGTTACAGCCCTGGGAGAGAGAAGGTCAAAGTGGCGCACCACTGCTACTCTGGGTCCAAGATGTCACACACACACACACACAATCACACACTCACATATAAACACACACACACACACACACAATCCCACATGATCTCACATAACCTTGCAACCGCACACACAATCACACACACTCAGATAAGCACACAACCACGCAACAAATCACTTACACACACACACGCACGCACCACGCGATCACACATTCGTTACACAACCACACAGTCACCTAAATGTTCACACACACATATAAAGTGGTACATGCATGTACACACTGCCTTATACACTGACAGACACAGACATTCATACACCTTATTTTAGATGCACATTACACACTTGGGTTTTAACATACACACACCACACTCCCTCACACTCGCACAAACACACACCCTTCTTCAAAGAGACCTGAGGTCATTTGAAAGTGGTGTGTGTTCCTTTTGTGCTCGACTATTTTATTG
Organism: Hypomesus nipponensis; assembly: GCF_054491055.1. Lineage (NCBI taxonomy): Eukaryota > Metazoa > Chordata > Actinopteri > Osmeriformes > Osmeridae > Hypomesus > Hypomesus nipponensis. Next base: position 5,550,957 of record NC_140381.1, on the reverse strand, counting down.
CTGTGGCAGCTTTCACAAAGAACGGACGATCTAAATGGAAAATAACATTAAGATTTGGAACACCAATGAAGCGGACAGATAGTTTGGAAAAGGAATGCTTCTCTAAGGTTACGACGAGTGTGTGTAATGTCATGGGTGTGTGTGTGTGTGTGTGTTAACTGAATGTTTCAGAAATGTATTATCGTGAAATGTTACACAAAATAACACCAAAATAGGCCTGTTTGTAGTAATAGACATGGAGGTCCAAAAACACACACACCCACACACACTCATAGACAAGGGTGAGTGAGTTCTCTTTTATTAATAAACCGTTGATTCAGCATAAGTACAACCATTGATTGGTGACTTAATTCCCTTCTCAAATTATCATCGCGGGCCTCGTGTCCCAAGGTTGACATGAGCCCTGAGCTTCCAAGGGACTAAATTATGCTCTACCCCCCACCCCTCCCCCACCTCCCCATTTCCTCCCCTCATGTCTCCCCCAACCTCCCTCTCTCCCTGTACCCCCCCCCCCCCTCAGTACAGCACAGGTGCTGATACAAGCAGAAATCCTGCACGCCCCATCGCCCCCCCTCCCCATCCTACCACTCTATTCACTACACCTCCTTGGAGAGTGCCAAGGGGAGCCGGCATTCCTCCATCCATTCCTCCATCCATTCCTCCCTCCATTCCTCCCTCCCTTCCTCTCTCCCTCAATCTCTGAGAAAGCGGTAATGGAGGGACGAGAGGCTTGGATGGAAGGATGCTGCCGAATGGACAGCTGTGGTTAGCGGGGGGGGGGGGGGGGGGGGGGGGCAGAGCAGAGCAGGGAGAGAGAAAGACAGCGAGGGGCGAGAAAGCAAAGGAGACTGATTCATGGACGGTCGTGGTTGTATGTCAGGACAGACTGACCAGTGACATCTCTGACGAGAGAGGGGTAGGGATGAAGAAAGGGGAGACAAAACAGAGGGGTGCTGTTTGAAAAGCCCTACATTGAGGGAAACAGAAGGAGAAGACATGAAGATGTTTAGAGAGGGGGGGGAAGGAGAGAGAGGAGGAGCGAGAGGGGTGGGATGGAGGAAGAGAAGGAGAGAGAGGGAGAGAAGGAGAGAGAGGGAGAGAAGGAGAGAGAGGAAGAGAGAGAGGCCGAGGGAGGGAACGAGAGAGAGGAAGAGAGGGAGAGGAGGGAAGAGGAGAGAAGAGGAGAGGGAGGGGGAGGGAGGGAGGGAGGGAGGGAGGGAGGGAGGGAGGGAGGGAGGGAGGGAGGGAGGGAGGGAGGGAGGGAGGGAGGGAGGGAGGGAGGGAGGGAGGGAAGAGCGAAAGGAGGAGAGGAGGAAGAGAGGGGTACAGAGGAGAGGGGGGGAGCAAGGCTGTCTAGTTTCCTAAGCCCATCAATATCCTCTTATATAAACGTCAACCCCGCTGCTTCCCTCATCACTGCTACTCACGCTGATGGCTTTATCCTCCAGAACACGGCAAGGGACATCACTCTCTCTTCCTTCCATCCTGCCCTCTCAGTCTCTCTGTCTCTCTCTCTCTCTCTCACACGCGCGCGCGCTCTCTCTCCAAATCGTTTCTCTCTCCTCCCTGTTCACATCTCGCATCCCACCCTCACACTTTTCCTGTTCCACATCCCTCTTCCCTCGCTCTCTCTTTATCACGCGTCCTCTGCTTTTCGGTCCCTCCCTCCGTGTCACTCTTTTTTCATCCTTCTCTCCTCCCTCCCTCGCTCCCTCCGCCGCCCTCTCCCTTCATCATTCTTTATCCCCGTCTCTCTCTCTCCTTTCCACCCCACCCCTCCTTAGCTATCCCTCCATTACCTCTTCTCTTTATCATTCTTTATCCCTTCCTCCCTCCCTCCCTCCATCTCTCGATCTCTGCTGGTGGCAATGCGTCACTGGCCTGCCCCCATGAAACAAGTCAATTTTCTGCTGGCTGGAAGAGGGTATAAATCTGGCAGGCTCTGCTCGCAGCACTGAGGATATTTATCTAAGTGGAGTGTGTCCTCCGCGGCTCGACGCCACTGATTTCTCATCTAAGGCTAAAATAGAGGGAGAGAGAGATAGAGGGAGAGAGAGAACTGAGGGAGAGAGATGAGAGAGAGATGGGAGAAAGGCAGTGAGATGAGAGAGAGAGAGAGAGACAGAGAGAGAGAGAGAGAGAGAGAGAGAGAGAGAGAGAGAGAGAGAGAGAGAGAGAGAGAGAGAGAGAGAGAGAGAGAGACATCAGGAGTTGGCGCTGAGGCCATAAAGCAGCTCTCCCTGGCTCGGGGTGATGGAGGTGCTCTGCGCTGGGAGGGGGGACCGGGCTGGACCTGTTTGAGCTTAAACGGCAGCAGATGACATGCATCTAGATGGACGGCCTCCCTTCCTCTAAGCCACACACATCTGCTGGAGCCATGGAGAGAGGGAGGAGGGAAGGAGAGAGGGACCATTGTGCCAGCTTCTGAAGGATGGCATGGAAGGCAGGAGAGATCGGGGAGGGGAGCAAGGAGAGGAGGAGAGGAGGAGGAGAGGGGAAGGAGAAGGGAAGGAGAGGATGATAGGAGTAGGATAGGAGGAGGAGGGGAGGAGAGGAGGAGGAGAGGAGGAGGAGAGGGGAAGGAGAGGAGGATAGGAGGATGGAGAGGAAGAGTGGGATGGGAGGAGAGGAGGAGAGGAGGAAAGGAGGAGAGGAGGAGGAAAGGAGGAGAGGAGGAGAGGGGAAGGAGAAGTGTAAAGAGAAAGAGGAAGTGAAAACTGTCAGGTGATTTATACAGAGCCACACTATATTTATTTAGAAGGATGAGGCAGGCAGCTGTAGTCAATACCAGATGCTGTATATCTCTGATCAGCAGGCTAAATAGCAAAAGGTGAATTTATCTGGGCTTGACATTAACTTCCTGAATCTTTTATGCCGGGGTGTGTCTTTGAATTCAACAAGCACACAGACAGAAACAGCTTCAGGCAGAAGGGGATTTGGGGGTCAGGCCTTATAAAGTTGTAATATTTGATTCTGTATTAAATCTGTCAAATAAAACAATTGTTATGCATAAACTAATGTTCCTGCAAGTATCTGGTACGCTGTATTGAGACTGCAGTGTTTTTCAACAGCATTAGATGCCTCTAAAAGGATAATGTTATTTTCACTGCAATTTAAGCAGTCAGTTTTGCTTACGCACAACATGAGATGTTTAACTCCCAAGCCAGAAAGTTAATTACCAGTAATACCAATGTGATATATTGACTATATGGTTCTACACTGTTCGAACACGGTATGAAACAAGAAGCTTTTAATAAAGTCATAAAGAGGACTCAGGCTCTGCAGAGCATGTAATGTTGGTGTGGGGGTGGCCAATCTTCATTTGTTTACACACAAACAAAAAATGCAGTCACAGCACACACACATACGCACATACTTAAGCTTGCACAAACCCACACATTTTCACAATCGGAATGTACTAATCCACAGACCAAAGTACAGGCGCAGGACATACAGTACCCTTTCTATTGGGAAAATGTGTCCAAACTTTTGACTGGTACTGTATACTCACACGTTGATTTGATGAGTTCAGTTATGGGTTCAACATGAAACCCAGACAGAGTTTTGACAGGGGTCGAGCATCACAAAACAACATTTTTACCGTTGTGGGAAACTGGTGACGAAATGGATCACTGGTACTGGAGAAAATATTTCTCCAGACCACGGTTATAGGTGGAGAGTTGTCTCCCTTCCCTACTCAGGTTTGACTTTATTTTCTCCCTGATCTATCAGGTTTTATGAAGACTGCAGTCCGATTCAAACAAAAGAACAATTATTCCAGGTGATTCAACCTGAATACAAAAACTGAAAAGGTGAAGCAAAAGTTGTTTTCTTCAGACTCATTAAGGTTAAAGAGCATAAGAGTTTTGTTTGCGTACAAGCTCTGCCAAAGTACATTTAATATGCAAAATTATGGCCACCGCATGTAGAGTGTCACTTTAATATTTATGCTATCATCGTGTTAGCATTAGCATGATGAATGAAGGCACTTTTCATTAGAGACAAATGACAGCCATTTTGACACAATTATGGCAATAACAATAACATTCACTATGAGCCGCCCTATGATTGATAACATAAAGGGGGGGTTTCAATGGCAGCGGGCCAAACCAAGGCTTTCCCTCGGGGGGTTTTCTCTGGCATTAGTCAGACAAATCCCTTTGTCAACCTCTCCCCTCTCCATTTTTATTCATAAGCATTTGGCCTTAAGAAAGACATCAAACCAAGAATACAACGAGAGGTCAATATCGTCTTTGCGCAATGTTAACCCCCGCATTGATGAAGCTAATTCACATATCCTCAGTTCAGCCCACAGGGGTTAAAGGAAGGCGGGGGGGGGGGGGGGGGGGAGGTATGTGTGTGTGTGTGTGTCTTGAGGGCCAGTTTGTGTGTGTGTGTGTGTGTGTGGGTGTGTGTGTGTGTGTGTGTGGAATGGGGGGTCTGCTACCAGAATGTGTATTGTCCACAACCAGTGTGTTTGTGTGTTTGTGTTGGTGTATCTAAAACCCATGTGTGTTTGTGTCTACATCCAATGTGAGAATATATGTGTGTGTCTGTGTGTGTGTGTGTGTGTCTGTGTGTGTGTGGGTGTGTAAAAGCCGGGTGGGGGGGCACTCGGCAGTGTCTCCCACTTGACCCGGGCCCCTCCGCATGGGGTCAGAATTGACGGCCCCTCGAGAGAAAGGACCAGAGTGAATGTTGTCCTCGGAGCTCATTAGAATGACAAAAGAGGCATATGGTAGCGTGAGTGTTGGTGTATGGTTGTGGCAGAGACCATATTCCTGCGCGTAGGGACACCAGGTGCTGGATGAACAGACCCACTGAGAGACGACAAATCATCCGCTGACGCCGCAGAATGGCCCCCGTCTCCTCTGTCCACGGGGGTCTCGCCTTCTCTCTCTCTCTCTATCTCTCTCTCTATCTCTCTCTCTGGCTCTCTCTCTCTCTATCTCTCTCTCTATCTCTCTCTCTGGCTCTCTCTCTCTCTATCTCTCTCTCTGGCTCTCTGGCTCTCTCTCTCTCTCTCTCTCTCTCTCTCTCTCTCTCTCTCTCTCTCTCTCTCTCTGTCTCTCTGTCTCTCTCTCTTTCTCTCTCTCTCTCTCTCTCTCTCTCTGTATTTCTCACTTTTCCTCTCTCTCTCTCTCTCTCTGCCTCTCTCTCTCTGTCTGCCTCTCTCTCTCTCTCTCTCTCTCTCTCTGTATTTCTCACTTTGCCCTCTCTCTTTCACTGTCTGTCTGTCTGTCTGTCTCTCTCTCTCTCTCTCTCTCTCTCTCTCTCTCTCTCTCTCTGTATTTCTCACTTTGCCTCTCTCTCTTTCACTGTCTGTCTGTCTGTCTCTCTCTATCAGAATGGAGTGGGCTATCAGCCACTAGCTACACATCCACTGGAAGACTAAATTGTCAGTTCTTTATGTCTTCTCAATGAATCCAATCCAAAAACGAATGAATCGATCTGGAAACAAACACTCATAAAACAAACAGGGTGAATCCTATAGTTGCACACTCTCACAAAGCCACCGAGCAGTGTTTCCATCTCCCAGCCCCAGTCAGGAGATCACCCAGGGACAATGAGCCACAACCCCTCTCAGTTCCCGAGGCACGACCTCTCCACAAAATCAAACAAGACGAGTAGGAGGGTCCACCGTTAGCATGAGCTACTACGAGCGGGCTTTCCAATAGTATGAACTACTAACCTGCTGCCCACAGCGCCCCCCCCCCCACCCCCCCCCCCCCCCCCCCCCCCCCTCCCACACAAAGAAGCCCCCTCCACTCATGAATACCCAGCTCCACCCTAATGGCTATTCAATACAGTCTCCCCTCGTCTAGATGAGCGGGTCCGTGCTCGACAGCATCTGCTGTGGGCCTGCCTCGCCAGACGCCAGGCCTTGTAACAACGCCATCGCCGCCTAATTGAAAGACAGTGGCAGTCCCTCAAACGAGGAAGAGAGAGAGAGAGAGAGAGGGAGAGAGAGAGAGAGAGAGAGAGAGAGAGAGAGGGAAAGAGGGAGGGAGGAAGCGTGTGTGTGCGCGTTTAAGTGTGTGTCTTGAGCGCGCGAATGTGCGCACAGCTGTGTGTGCACGCTCGCCTGCACGCCTGTGCATACGTGCGTGTGAGCGTGTGAGCGCGCACGTGTGTGTGTGCGTGGGTGTGTGTGTGTGTGTGTGTGGGTGTGTGTCTGTGTGTGAGTACTCCTAGCCGTTCTCTCAGGAGGAACAGCTGACCTGCCAGTGCTGTGCTCCCATGCGACCATGTTTAAGGAGACCCTCTAGGCAAATACAGCTCTGCACCTCCTCTGTATAATTAGGGGAGGGCCTTTGTGGGTTTGGCACACAATTAAACACATCTACGTAGTACGTCATGTATGAGTTGGTCAGGAATCCTATGAACAGGCCACGATACCAACAGTTTATACCTGATATGCGTGTGATGTAACACAAATGTTATTACTCTCATGTTTGTATCCCTTTTTTCTGTATAATAATGGGATTCGATTAAGAGACACTGAAAATGTTTCGGTGGTGCACGTATGGTATATTCAACATTGACACTCTGTTTCTTTTTTTTTGTGAAAATACTCTTATGTATTGTAAAATGTTATTTCTATCGTAACATTAAACAGCATGTATCAATAGGAACCAGAGAAGCGGAACTAATTAGTTTAAGTGGTGTTGCGCCCAGTTTCCGCTAGGTGAGGGGCTCCGCCCTCCCCTCCAGAGAAGATTTGGGAAGCAAAAAGAAACGCTGCTGTCTCCATTCCAATTAATGCATATCTGTATTTACCAGGTCAGTATTGATACGAGGTCAACTACCTACGACTTGATACGAAAATGATAAATGTTGTATTTTTCTTTGCATTACTCAAAATATTGTGTATGATGGAAAATGACTAGTTTAAAACAAACAGTTAGCAACGCACTTCGCGGCATGGTCTGTATGAGTTGCGGCGAGATGAAAGGAATAGCAAATACATATATTGTACAGTTAAGTTTGAGGTGCGGGGTCCTGATTGTTTGACCAATGGTTACTATGTTTTAATTGTAATATAATTGCTGGAGTTGTTTATTGAGAGGATGCACTTATGTAGATGTTATGGGGTGTATTTCCACGTTTATCACCGATTGAACATTCCCGCCTTGTGCTAGCTAGTGAACGTGCTAGTGTGGGGGTTACTTTCCTGACCTACATAAGGTAGCGAACGTTGTAAGCGTAATCCTTTTGTGTAAACTAGTAAAATTACCAATTAGTAATGTGAAACAATGTGATTAAACACATGTGTGATTGGATAATAATAAAAGAGAGAAGATTTGGAAAGCAAAAAGAAACGCTGCTGTCTCCATTCCAATTAATGCATATCTGTATTTACCAGGAACTGGAAGACAGCCATCAAAATCATTTGTTGCTGTGGCCCATCAGTCTTGGGACCCGTAACAAACTGTGGGGGCTCGTCCGGGATCTCTCCTCTTCGCAACAACCAGGGGAGCAGATCCAGTGATACCAGAACCGCAAGACCAAGGTGACCAGACGTGACAACAGTCCAGGAGTCAGTTGGTGGGTGTCCGTAGAGGTAGATCGAGGAGGAGAATCGTCTTCACTTCCTAACGGAGCCGCACTGCTGAACAGGAGTTCAACGTACGTCAGCCACTTGGGAGCTAGACCACTGGTAGCAGACCACACACCATGACTACGACACGCAAAGAGCTGGTGTGGGACATCAAAAAGAGTTTGTTCAAACTCTCGAGCGCTGACATCTACAAGCTTGCAAGGGACATTGCGGGTGACAACAAGGACACAGCCAAGCTGAGTCCAGACCATGAGGAAAACTGCATGGACTATGTTGTTTCCTACATACAGTCTGACTCCTTACGAGAGAGCGATGATGAAGGTATGGGTCAGTTGATGATGTTGTCTGATTTAATATGTAGAATTTTGAATCCTTGTATTGTTGGTGATCCGTCTGATGATGAAGCTTGTGAAGTTGTGACACATGTTAGTCCTAGTTCACCACACTCACCCTCCAACAACACAACCACACAGAAACAACACCAGCCCTGCACACATGCCAACACAAACACACAGTCAGCAAGAGAACTGAGAAAACTATATGAAGAGTTGGGTGAACAACTAAAACAATGTGAAGCTACAAATACTCCACCAGTCAGTGTATATAACCACCAAGGGACATCAATGCCACACCCAATGTCACAGAGGACAGAGAGGTTGGTCCCTTTAAAGGACCTTCCCTACCTCCAGCGCAGAGAATACAAAGTATATGGCGGTCAAATTGGAGACCAGAGTTCTGAGATAGGGTATAACAGCCTCAGTAAACAAATAGATGAGGGAGTCAGAGAAGGCTTTGCAGAAGCAGAAGTAATCAGGGGTGTGTTGAGGATAATTAAACCAGGCACCTTCAAGGAAATGCTTATCAACAATGATGAAATGACTATTCTCGAACTCAAGGGCTTCCTCAGGTCTCACCTAGGAGAAAAGGCAACAACGGAGATGTTTCAGGAGCTTATGTGTGCTAGACAACTTGAACAAGAGTCACCCCAGCAGTTTCTGTACCGCATGATTGGACTAAAACAGAAGCTTAATTTCCAGTCAAGACAGGCCAACGCAGACATCTCCTATGATCCAAGGACCGTCCAAGAGGTTTTTCTCCATACAATCTACCAGGGCCTTGGGACAAAACACGCCGATATTCGACAGAGGCTGAGACCTCTCATCTCGAACAGCCTAGTCACCGATGAGGAAATCCTAGGCCAGGTAATGAAGATGATAAGTGATGAGAATGAGCACCAGCGCAGACTCAGCCAAACCCCCCGTCAAAAGACAACACATGCACATAGTGCCAAGGTGGAAACAGGAGACTGGCAGAGTAATGACAAACCAAAAGCCTCAGTGGAAGACAATAGGAATCTCCAGACCATACAACAGCTCAGTGCTCAGGTGGAGGCCCTAACACGCATGGTGACCACGTTGATTGATCAACAGGTAGTAAATGCCCAGGTCGGTCACTCACTGACACAACCAGCACAACTATCACCTTATCCCCTACCACGTACCCCCTCCCAGCCACCTCCTAACACATATTCCCAACCTCTGCCGAGGCAAACCCCTGCCCAAGTAAGGAGAAGGACAACTTGTCGAAAATGTACTGAACAGAACCAGCAGGAGTGCAACCACTGCTTTGTGTGTGAAGAAATGGGACACCGGGCAGTGGGTTGTTTGAAGCGCACCAAGTTTCAGGGAAACGGGACCCGGTCTCTGCCGAGGGACAGCCAGAGATCGATGTCCAGCCCCAGTCCCAATCAGTGAACCCTGCCCCTGAAAAACTAACTAAGCCACTCCAACAGAGGAAACAGCCACGCACATCTGCTTGTCAGAGTAACACAAGATACAAAGCACCACTTGTTGGAAAGAAAAGCCTGCTTAAGTGTTTGATCAGTGGGTACCCAGCAACAGTTCTATTTGACACTGGCTCACAAGTGAGTATCATCGACAGAGGATGGGCCGACACACACATTCCCAACTATACAGTGAGACCTCTACAGGAGCTTCTTGAGGAAAACCTGGATGTCTATGCAGTGAATGGCCAGACTATCCCCTACGATGGATGGGTTGAGCTCACTGTCAACCTCACAGGAAATGACAACCCCAATCTCACCATACAAGCCCCTTTCCTGGTTAGTCAGTTGTCACTACCCCAGCCTCTTTTAGGAGCCAATGTACTGGAAGAGATTATTAGGAGACAAGAATCCTCTGGTGATGCGGCTGCTACGGTCACCAGCCTCCTACGAAGTGCATTTGGAATGGAAGAAGAGCAAGTGGTGGCCATAGTTAATTTAATCCAAGTTTCACAGAGGACATTCTGCGACCCGGCCACAGTAAGAGTGGGCAAAGACAACATATTCATCCCAGCGGGAAAGGCAGTACAAGTGCGGTGTAAAATTCCCCCGAACTTTGACATCTCGGATCCCCTAGTTTTATATGAACCCACGGATGGGAACATTACTGTAGGACAGCTGAGTGTAGGAGAAGGCCTCCTGGAAATCAACAACACTCGATGGCCATATGTAAAGGTGCCCATCTCCAACCACTCCAAGCATGAGATCACCCTACCAAAAAGGACACCTCTAGGTACGATCCAACACGTCACCAAGATCCTTGAGACAGATGTATCCCAACAGGCTGAGTGTACTCGAGCAAAAGCACTGGCAGAGACTAACAATGTTGCCTCCTCCAGTAACCCCCCCCCAGGGCACTGGATACCGCCTGTCGACATCAGTCATCTAAACCCTGAACAACAACAGTTAGTGGAGGAAGTCCTATTTGAGGAGTCCGGGGCCTTTTCTCAGAACAGTGGGGACATCGGCTGTATCCCTTCCCTGCAGATGGAGATTAGACTCAAGGAAGACACTCCGGTACAAAAGGCTTATGCGTCTATCCCAAAACCCCTATACAGGGAGGTAAAAGAATACGTTCAGGAGCTGTTGGTGAAAGGATGGATTGTGAAGTCTCGATCACCATATGCTGCCCCTGTTATATGTGTGAGAAAGAAAGATGGCTCTTTGCGCCTATGTATCGACTACAGGCTCCTGAATAACAAAACTGTGCCAGATCGACACCCCCTTCCACGAATCCAAGACCTCACTGACTCACTGGGAGGATACAACTGGTTTTCAATCCTAGACCAGGGCAAGGCCTACCACCAAGGCTTTATTGCCGAAGGATCGAGGTTCCTGACAGCATTTACCACTCCCTGGGGGTTGTACGAGTGGGTCAGGATACCATTTGGATTGTCAAACGCACCGGCAGCGTTTCAAAGGAGTATGGAGGAGATGCTCGACACCCTAAGAGATGAATGCTGCATTCCCTATCTCGATGACGTACTATGTTTTTCCAAGTCCTTTGAAGAACATGTACAAGTGCTTCGTAGAGTCCTCCAAGCCCTACAGCGTCATGGGGTAAAACTGAAACCAGAGAAGTGCGAGTTGTTTCGCAAAGAAGTCCGATACGTGGGACGGTTAGTGTCGGCAGAAGGGGTGAAGGTGGATCCAAAAGACCTAGAAGCAGTTCAGGTACTGAAACAAAGAACTCCACAAACGGTGGGACAGGTCAGACAACTGCTTGGTTTTCTGAGCTACTATCGAACCTACGTGCAGGACTTTTCACGTATAGCTAAGCCCCTGTATGACCTGCTTAAGGTAAAGCCACACACACCGCAACCCACACCGCCGCGAGGAAGGACAAAAAGCCCTCAGCAGTCATCCCGAACCCCAGTAGAGTGGAAGAAAGAACACCAGCAGATCCTGGGATGTCTGGTAGACAAGCTTACCGAACCCCCAGTGCTGGCGTACCCAGATTTTGATCGCCCTTTTACACTCCATACCGATGCTTCTCAAAAAGGCCTCGGTGCGGTCCTCTACCAGAACCAGAATGGGAGAATGAGAGTGATTGGCTACGGGTCGCGCACATTGACATCGGCAGAACAGAATTACCACCTACACAGCGGAAAACTTGAGTTCCTGGCACTGAAATGGGCTGTGTGCGACAAATTTAGGGATTACTTATTCTACGCCCCCCATTTCACAATCTTTACAGACAATAACCCACTAACATACGTCTTAAGTACGGCCAAACTCAATGCCGTGGGCCATCGCTGGGTGGGACAGCTAGCGGACTTCCGTTTCGACATCAAATACCGGCCTGGCAAGACCAACATAGATGCTGATACGCTATCTCGCTGCCCCCTTGATATCAACACCTTCATGACAGAGTGTGCTGAGGAGCTATCGGAGGAAGCAGTATGTGCTATATGGGAAGGAAGCCGGAGAGCCCAGCTGGGAGACGTTGCCTGGGTGGCAGCCCTCAACATAGCATCCCAAAACCAACCTGTCATGGAGCCTCTTCAGGCCATCAACCATGATGAATTAATAAGAGAACAAAGAACAGACACTGCAATAGGAAAGGTCATGGAGTTAAAGGAGAACAACACACCACTACTGAAAGAAGACCGGGAAAAAGTTGACACATGCACAAGGAGGCTCTTAAGAGAATGGGACAGGTTACACATTGAGGACGGCCTGCTTTACAGAAAAACAATAGGTCGGCGACAACTGGTCCTGCCAGCCACCTACAAGCAAATAGCCCTCACCCATCTACATAACAACATGGGCCATGTCGGTGTTGAAAAGGTATTGAGCCTAGCAAGGGAGCGATTCTACTGGCCTTTCATGAAGAGAGAGATTGAAGACTACATCACGAGGAAGTGCTCCTGTATTAAGCAGAAAAAGCCAGCCACTCATGAAAGAGCACCAATGGGAAGTATTACATCAAATTCGCCCCTTGAACTTGTGTGCATTGATTTCCTCCACCTAGAAGCCTGTCGGGGTGGATGTGAGTATATCCTTGTAGTGATAGACCACTTCACTAGGTTCGCCCAAGCTTATCCCACCAGGAATAAAGCTGGCAAGACAGCTGCTGACCGGATCTTCAGTGATTTCATCCCCAGATTCGGATACCCAACTAAACTCCACCATGATCAGGGCCGGGAGTTTGAAAACGAATTGTTCAGAACCCTTAGACAATTATCCAGCGTTGGGCACTCTAGAACCTCTCCGTATCACCCCCAGGGTAATCCTGCTGAAAGGTTAAATCGTACCCTGTTACAAATGCTTCGCACTCTAGGGGAAAAAGAGAAAGAGAACTGGAAGGACCATCTACCTCATGTGATACACGCATACAACTGCACGAAGCACGAGGCCACAGGCTTTTCCCCCTACTATTTGTTATATGGCCGTCATCCACGTCTCCCAGTTGATCTCCTTTTTGGTCTCATAGCAGACAAAGAAGCTGAAACTCCAAAAGGATATGCAGAAAAATGGGCGGGAAAGATGGTGGAGGCATATAGGATCGCAAGTGCAAACAGTCAACAGTCGAGTGCCAAGGGGAAAAGATATTATGATAAGAAGAGTAAAGGTGTGACTCTTCAGTCTGGGGACCGGGTCCTTGTACGAAACCTCAATGAAAGGGGAGGGCCTGGTAAGCTTAGACCCTATTGGGAGCAGAACATCTACATTGTGAAGGAGCAGGTCGGGGACAACCCCATCTACAAAGTAAGTCCAGAGAAAGGAGGACGCCCCACTCGCACCTTGCACCGAAATCTGCTGCTCCAAGTAAACGACTTACCAGTGGAGTCATCTCCGAGCCCTGACGTTAATACACCTAAACGGCAAAAGAGAACAGAGCCACGCTTAGGAACTTTGAAGACCATGGAACAAATTCAGAGCCCAGATACGAGTGACTCTGAAGAGGAAGGGCGATCTCGTTACTGGCTGCGGATACCTGTGGAAAACCCGAGAGTTGAGAGTAACTTACCAGAGAGGAGTGCTACTAGCAAAGAACAAAATAAACCAGAATGGAGTGAAAATCGCCTGAGACGGAGGATCCATGTTGAGCCTGAACAGAGAGAGAGATTCAATGTTGGGACTGGGCAAAGGGTGAGAATCCGCATCGAACCCGAACAAGAAAGGGAGGACGTCATGGACAAAGGACAGGGAATACACAGCGCAGATGAACACAACGCTGAACAGCCCCAGCCTAATCATAACCAAGACATGACTGACCAGGAGACGGATGACCCGGGACCAGGCATTGAACGACAAATCCCCCTGAGACAATCTACTAGAGAAAGGCGACCTGGTTGTGTGTTCACATACCCGTCCCTTGGCCAACCAACTTATCAACGACGCCCTACTGTTAATACCGTTGTAACCCAGCCATCTCATTGGACTCACTTGTATTACCCTTATCCCTATCCTCATCCCTTTCAACCCCCATCCATCACTCCATACCCATACTCACCTGCAGCATACCCTATACATTGTTTCTGAAAATAAATAGTTAAGTAACAAGTTTCCACACGCATACATTCCATACCCATTTACTTGGGGTATATTTAATGTTTTCATTGCCTTCTGAATGGTGTGTAGTTCAAAGTGTAATGGTTGTCTTGGGAGTTGAACTTTTCTTTTCTCTCTTGAGGTTTTGTGTTATGAAGGTCAAGTGTCAGGAGCCACTTTTGTTTGTCGGGGAGTGTATGGTATATTCAACATTGACACTCTGTTTCTTTTTTTTGTGAAAATACTCTTATGTATTGTAAAATGTTATTTCTATCGTAACATTAAACAGCATGTATTAATAGGAACCAGAGAAGCGGAACTAATTAGTTTAAGTGGTGTTGCGCCCAGTTTCCGCTAGGTGAGGGGCTCCGCCCTCCCCTCCAGAGAAGATTTGGGAAGCAAAAAGAAACGCTGCTGTCTCCATTCCAATTAATGCATATCTGTATTTACCAGGTCAGTATTGATACGAGGTCAACTACCTACGACTTTAAAATGATAAATGTTGTATTTTTCTTTGCATTACTCAAAATATTGTGTATGATGGAAAATGACTAGTTTAAAACAAACAGTTAGCAACGCACTTCGCGGCATGGTCTGTATGAGTTGCGGCGAGATGAAAGGAATAGCAAATACATATATTGTACAGTTAAGTTTGAGGTGCGGGGTCCTGATTGTTTGACCAATGGTTACTATGTTTTAATTGTAATATAATTGCTGGAGTTGTTTATTGAGAGGATGCACTTATGTAGATGTTATGGGGTGTATTTCCACGTTTATCACCGATTGAACATTCCCGCCTTGTGCTAGCTAGTGAACGTGCCAGTGTGGGGGTTACTTTCCTGACCTACATAAGGTAGCGAACGTTGTAAGCGTAATCCTTTTGTGTAAACTAGTAAAATTACCAATTAGTAATGTGAAACAATGTGATTAAACAAATGTGTGATTGGATAATAATAAAAGAGAGAAGATTTGGGAAGCAAAAAGAAACGCTGCTGTCTCCATTCCAATTAATGCATATCTGTATTTACCAGGAACTGGAAGACAGCCATCAAAATCATTTGTTGCTGTGGCCCATCAGTCTTGGGACCCGTAACACACGGCTGTTGTGTAGAACTCTCTACATAGCTTAGTACGAGGCCACGCTCACTCCATAAGGAAAATACAAGCAGGACTTTGAAGAGGATCCTGCTTTATTTTCTTCACCCCGACTAGACGTAGCATTATCGTCTTTCGTGCTTCCGTACGTCAAATAAAGCCCTCCGCCGATGCCAACCAAGGATCATGGCCGTTACTCTCCTCTGGACTCCTCTGAGCACTCTCTGATGTCAGAGTCAATGGATTAGACAAGAAACTCTGGGTCTCTGGGCCAGGGAACTCTCAGGGCATCTATTTAACTGCAGTCTAGCTTTGAGATATGGAGAGCAGAGAGAGAGAACTTGTTGGTGGCACGGGGGCAGGACCTGTGAGTAATGCAGGCAGGGTTCTGTAGGCATGGCGGTGTAGGGTTGTGAAGAGAATGTGGGGCTTTTACATTGACGGCGAGGAAAACAATGATGCTGCCAGTCATTCAGATAGGTGGGTGTTTTGTTGGTTTTTGTTTTGCGGTGGAAAACTTCAGGAGGAGTTTTCCTTGTTGTGTGTTTCAGCCCGCTGGTTAGGAACGCTAGTCTGCTGGGACGGCCATGCCAACCCCCGTGACGTGCTCCTGCGCGGGCTTGCTCAGTACAGAACAGGCCCCGACCCACCGCTCTACGATGGGGAGACAACCTGGGTTCCAACTGGTGCGCTGGCTAGTGCCCATCCACATTGGTCATCGGTTTTGATGGGACTCCTCAAAGTGGTTGGGATGGGTGGAGGGGGTGGTGGGTTGGGGAGGGGAGGGGCTGCTAAGGTTTCTTGGCTTGGATGTTGCACCTGTTTCTCTCCTGCCAAACGAGATATCAAAATGAGCTGTTTAAGTCCTGCTTCACTTGCAAATAGGTGGATTGTAGTTGGACTGAATATGTTCATCCTCTAAGATGCACTCATAGCATAACTTAGTTATGTTAACTCTGGAATCGAGTTTGTTTTTCGTTTTGTTTTTGTGGTAATGCTCAAACTCCATGCACTGTAAAGTTGTATTCCGTTGAGTTCCAGGATGTCTCTAAGGATTTGCCGGAGGCCTATTATTACAACTCTGGTCACATGACAGACGACTGAATCCCCGGAGAACGAGCCGCTGACCCACTAAAACAACCCAACCAACCACATAGGTCCAGGATGAGAATCGTCCAATAGGCTGCAGCGTGAGTGAGTGACCTCTTGATAATGACAGTTGATTTATGGTTACAGTATATCTCCCAAACCGTGTGACATATCTGAACCTCGATATCTCTCTCGATGTTATCTGAGATAGCATGCCTTTTAGAGGGCACACACAAACCATCTTTGGGGTCTCACAAAATGGCTACAATGTGTATGGTTGCCCACCAGCTGTCTAATCAGTGACTAATCCTTCGTTGAGTGCTGCGCACTCAGTGTCTCTTTTGGTTGTCCAACTATATCTGAAAGGTGCCGAGAAGCTTAGGCCAGCAAGTGCAGCCTCGTACATCAAGTCTTAAGCATATAAATGCTTCAGAAATATCTCACTAAGTTAGTCCCATATTTTGATTGATCATATGTTGTGCCGTTAAGATAAGGTAGGATACCATTCGGTTGTCTAAACAACGAACTGAAGAAAATTCAGTTTGTTAACGGGCGCTGCGAGCTAGTCAGCTAAGTAACTCAGACAATAAGCTATTGTATATCAACGACGTGTCTTCTACACTGTCAGGGAATGCCCCTAATAGCACTGAATAACAGCTAACATTACTATAGGACAGCTGAAAAATTAAAATGACGTCGACTTTGGCAAGATCGTCATTTAGACAACACAGTTCCACAAATATCCATATGCATATGTGCTGGACTGAATGTCTGTTTTTAATCCGTCATAATCAACTTGCATAAAAATATCTGCACGTGTTGCTCCACCGGGTACAGTTCTGGGTTAGCCATTACTTTTCAATGTTTTGTTATTAAGGCATATTGTACAATTAACATTTTTCACAGTTTGTTATTGTATTGTGCTATACATGGTAGTTGTATTGCAATGTAGTACATTTTTTTTACTTTAGAGTCATAGGTAAGCTACTACTAGTTTATTTGAGTGGGTGTCGTTTTGTTAATGGCCGGGTTTCCCAGATTCGTTAAGAAGCTCTTAACGCTAAGAGCTTCTTAAGAACGTTCTATGAGCGCTCTAGAACGCTCTTAGAACGTTCTTAAGAAGCTCTTAGCGTTAAGAGCTTCTTAACGAATCTGGGAAACCCGGCCAATAACTGTACATTTACTGGAATACAGGCGAATTGATTTTGTTTTACTTCACCCAAAACTAACTTATGCATGTGCTCTCCCTATGGAGGATCGACAGTTGATATTATTATAGGCAACATTACTGTGATACAAAGGTAATTAATTTAGAAGACCAATTGTATTTATAATATTTAGTCTACATTTTGATTTAACTAAATACCACAGCTTTTCTGTGATTACATTGCCTGCAATACAGTATTGATGCTGAAATTCTTTTAACAAATGTAGTATGACGTTTTCACAGGTAATACGTTGCAATTATAAATTGTTTGTGCTTTCATTGCTGAAACCATAATTGGCGAATTATTTCTTGTCAGGTTTAATTTTTCATTTCGTTTTCGATGTGTGCAGAGCATAAAGAAATTGCACCTTACCCAAAGATTAAGTGGAAAAGATCTAACGTTGAAATTAGATATCACCCCCCACTGCCAAATATAAATTGTGAAATAAAACTGTCTTGATTTTTGAGGGTAGTCTAGCCACGAGTTTTCTGGTCCCTCAACGTCTGATTAGGTTACCCAGAACACAGCTCAGCAAGTCCTTTTGAAGTAGACAGAATGGAACAATAACAAGAATGTCTGGTGGATTTTTATGTGCGGTCAGACAATGACCAACAATGATCAAATTAATTCATAATTTACAGTCCAGCAATATTCTTTTTCACAATATCGATTTCTTGTACATATCTTTGACATGCAAAAAAATACATGGAATTTGCATTATGTTAGCCTATGATGATGTGTAATCATGGGTGATATATCTTTCAGTATTTCGTGGAAAACGTTATAACTTAATAAATCATAACGCAGTTATTTTATGTCAGATTTTTCACTTCCTTAAATATCTCAGTCATTTGCACATCATTATGAGATACAAAAGGAACATGTTAAATCTGAATGTAAGGGGCTCTATCTGTCTCTCTCTCTCTCTCTCTCTCTCTCTCTCTCTCTCTCTCTCTCTCTCTCTCTCTCTGTACCTGACATATTATCATTATGTTGATATTTTATTTCCCCTGGCGTTACATCAGAGCATACAGTATGAGTCACCAAAGTGTTCAGTGACGCCTCCTCTTCGCTGATGTATCAGTGTTCAGACACGATGCAGACCAAACACACGAGAACATTCAATGTTGAATTCCTAAAGAGCCTGTGGACTTTTAATCATGTTACACATATGCTTTGAATTCTTAGATAAATAGGCAACAAAAGGCAAACATATTAAATAATGATCTAACAGCATAATGGTGATTACATTACAAAAATATTTTGTGTTAATCAGGCCTAATTGTTATTATTATTATCAGTAATAATACTAATATTAATAATACCAAAATAAATAATAATACAACTAATAATAATGGTAATAACAATATACATAAGGAATACATAAGGAAAACAACAGAAATAATGATAACAATAATATATTAATCCTAATGTGTACCTGTTTTTTGGGGGGGCCCAAGTTAGTGAAGAATATCTTTTAAAAATTCTTGACAACATAAGAAAACCATAGATTTGTGCAGACCTGCATCAGTCTATCGAAATGCCGAAGGAAAACACAAATCTTCCTCACAAATCCTTACAGTGCGAATGTGTGCTCATTCGTTTCCGTATGCAGATGACCCGTCGGCAATTTTTCAAACCCGCCCAAAAATAAACCATCGTGCCACGAAGTGCTCGAGGACGGGGGGGGCGATTCGATGTGAGATGAAATATTTCGTGGATGATGTAGAAGGACCCTTTCGCTTGAGTTATAGCCTGGATTTGGCTAGGCTGAGAGGGATGCATGCTGCTGTTCCCTCCCCAGTCTCTCCAGCCCCCGAGGAGGTATTATCATAGCTGATATATCGCACAGCTCTACATTACCTTTAGAAAACAAAGGATCATCCGTACCATTGCTTTTGGAAAATGTCGATTGAATAGGACAATGTAATACAAACTAAACACCTTGACGACAATCTAGGTAATTATTAGATACTTTCAATATTCCAAAATGTTCCGTTGACTATTCGTTCTGTGGATATAAAAAAAATCTTACATAAAATGAGACGGCGTTTTAAACAGTATTACTTGACGCAATGCGATTTAATCCCTATACCCTCTCGTCCTCATTTACCGAAAGGCCTATTCCAGTATCTCACCACGCGACTAATTTAGACCATAGATGATGAGAGCACAACGCGTTATAATTCCAGCGGGCTCCTCCTCCTTCCAGCCCTGCGTTCTAATTAATGGGACACCCCACTTGCAAAAGCCCAGCACTGGACTGCAACATAGTCAAAGAGTGAAAGGGAGAGGGCGAAAGTGCCACTGAGGATAATTGATTACCTCCCAATCAATAATAACTTGTTAGTAATAGTCAGTTCCTGCAAATCTTTGGACCTCGCCATTTTCAGGGAGGCACCACACTCCTCCGGACTGTCTCCTCTCCTGGAACGATACTTTGAAGACGTTATCGGTTTGGAATAACGGAATTCGTCTCCTATTTTGAGCAGAAAGTGTGCAGTGATGAGTTTTACTCTGTGTCTGTAATGCTACGTTTTTTCGATAGACTTGTTGTTGTTTTATACCCGTGTTTCGTTGTTTTGGGTCGTTGATTCAACACATCTCAAAGTTAGCTTGCGTAACGGATTGCGAATTATGACATCCAAAGAAGTCGCCAAATGTGATGCGGTGGAGAGCAGGCGGCGGAGTCCTTTGGACCACCTTCCTCCACCTGCAAATTCCAACAAACCCTTAACTCCCTTCAGCATCGAGGACATTCTCAACAAACCCTCAGTGAAACGGAGTTACACCATCTGTGGAACGGCGCACCTGATTTCGTCGACTGAAAAGCATCGCTCCTCCGGCATCTCCCTGTCCAACCGAGCACTTCTGACCCAGACCTCTCCACTCTGCGCCCTGGAGGAACTAGCCAGCAAAACGTTCAAAGGCCTGGAAGTCAGTGTTCTACAAGCTGCCGAAGGTAAATGGCCTTGTATTGATTTGGCCTATACAAGTCATAATAACCAAGTCCTGAATTTAGGCTTAAAATGCATTCGATTATTTTAAATATAATGTATTGAAAAAGATTTGATTACGTTGCATTATTGCTGCATGTGCATATTGGAAATAGGCCTATGTCTTAGCCTTCACCTGTAATATTAATTCCAATATAGCTCACGTCCTGGAATTTACAATTAATGCCTTCAATCGTGAATCTGCGCGAATAAATAATTACATGCATGTAATCCATACTTTTATAGCCTGTTCTATCTTTACGCACACGGTGCAACGCCCTTGGTGCAGAGTACGGCCTGCAGTGGCATCATCACAACGGTTATCAACTGTCACTGACTAACCCTTTTATCTTTTGTTGAACAGGGAGAGATGGAATGACATTATTTGGGCAGAGAAATACCCCGAAGAAGCGGCGGAAGTCCAGGACGGCGTTCACCAATCACCAAATTTACGAATTAGAGAAAAGATTCCTGTATCAGAAATATTTGTCTCCCGCTGACCGAGATCAAATAGCCCAACAACTAGGGTTAACAAATGCCCAAGTCATCACATGGTTTCAGAACCGGAGAGCCAAGTTAAAGAGGGATTTAGAGGAGATGAAGGCGGACGTGGAATCGGCCAAGGCCGTCGGTAATGTACCTTTGGAGAAACTCGCCAAACTCGCGGACCTGGAGAAATGCGCAAATGGAACGCTTGGTCACTCCCGAATTGAGTCCCCCGCGCAGAACGGCCAACAAGAACACGAGCTAGCTCACAAACTGCGGATGTCCCCCATGTCGCCATTTTCAGACCACACAACAAGTAAAGAATGCTCGGAGGACGAAGACGTGGAAATTGATGTGGATGACTGATTGCTCAGTGCTGAAAGACTTATAGGACAAATAGACAGTAGCGGTTGAATGCCACGATTGTAACTTTTACTGCTATATATGGATACCCTCTCAGAACATTTATAAATCTGTAATGACTTTTATATTGGCACAGATATTCACAGTAAAGCATGAACAGTACATGAAATATGCAGTGATATATCCCATTGTTTTCAACTGCATATAATTTCATTTGTCTTCAAGTTGCAATGAAAGCAATATTGTTTAATATCACATTTAAAACACAACGTTATTATTTGCTATATCCTGTTTGTGCTTTCCGAAATACGTATTTATTTTTCACCCCTGAATCTTGGAGACATACACGCACTCACATCGAGTTTTTCTCCTCCTCTCAGAAACAATGTAGCTGACCGTACACACACACACACAGCATTAATTATTGTACACCTATAATATCATGCCAATTATTTTCTGTAACCTTTGCATGTCAAGATGCATGTTTTGATTTCAATCATATCTATTTTATTTTAATTTTAAATTATATCGTTTGTTTTCTTTTGCAAAACGTCATGGCTTACACCTCGGAGTCCACGCAAGTGGGCATTTGTGTCTGTTTGTAAACAACGTTTACGTCACAAACTCAAACACACACGAATTTGTTGCATGCATTATAGAAAGGTTAAACATAAAAGGATTAACACAAATTTATGCTTTTTTTTTGGGAATGTCCAAACGGTTGTATAACAAAACAAGCAGTTTGCAAACATTTATTCTTTGCTGTAGAAATAGATTGGTTGTTTGGATACAATAGAACAATTTACGACGTTTAATAGATTTGTTATGTTTTGTACACCTGTAAGTGCCTTTCCAAAATCAGGACAGTATTTGAAAACCAATGCACATTCTGTAATGTATATACTATGGGAATAAAATGGCTTTTCTCAATCTTTTTATCATCGTATTATTCTAGTGGAGACATACAATAATGTTTCTCAAATTATGTAAATAATAGCCCATAAATATGGAATATTTTTAAACATTTTGGGGTTTTTTACTGGCAGGGCTGGAATCCTTTTTCTTTTCATTTACAACCGCGATTTAGTTCAGGTTTACTGCACATTTAGAAGTATTTTAGCAAATAAATCCCATTATAATATTCTAAGCTTCAATATTGTTTGTTCCTTTGTAGTCTTTTACTGGGGATTCTCAAAATAGTTTGTGACTCGGCATCTCAAACTCTTTCAAATTCGAAAGGCGTATCCTGCCTCCTTGACCCTGCATCGTGTTTCCCCATTCGAGGCTAAATTTATGTGAGAATCACAAATCTGGTCCTGGGAGAGGAAAGGGTGAGGATGCCACAAAAACACAAAGTTTTCGGCCAGTTTCTCTGGGGCTTTATGGGCCTTTTTTGTTCTGCGGGACGAGGCCATAATTTTTAGCGTAAAGCATGAAAACTGGGGACAAATGACCAGCGTTCCCTGATGTGACAACTCACAATGGTGCATGCTCAGTACCCCGCAGGCTCCAATACTGAGACAAGTGTGTCCCACCGCACAGAAAGGACACAAACGTTTGGAGGCCATATGGTTTTTGAATTTTCCTCACAATTTCAGACAATTTGATGGATTGAGTTAACCCTCCTTTTAAACTGTTTAACTCCGTGCGAACAAAGGCCATAATGAATACATAGACCCTCGCTTCACGAGGGCATCTGCGGCTATTAATGTCTACCCCCTTTCTTTGCCTTTTAGCCTGGCATTTTGAACAAGTCAATGAATTACAATGAAACTGGGTCTTTTTTGTGAGCTACTTGTCTTTCTTCCCCTTTTAGGCTTGAAATAATATGTTTGACTTTTGTCCAGGAACGTTTTCTAAACAAGAAATGCCGCACATTTAGTTGAGAGTGTTTTTCATGTTAAGTAGGGGGGACATATAAAGAGTTTAGACTCTGTGACATTTATGCCAAAGTCTGGTTAGGCGGACTCTTTTGTTTGTTTTCTTCACATCTCTTTTTTCTTCGTCTCCCTTTATTTCTTTTGTCTTTACTAAGTTAAATGAAGCTGAAAACATGTGATGTGAGAAAGAGTAGCCAAAAGCGAAAAAAGAGGCTTCTGTATACCCTTGTTACCGTCTTGGGAATTGATGCCAAGCAGGAGTTTTCTTCTCAGACGTTATGGATCCCAGCCAACTTCTTACTTTTATACATAGATAGCTACTCAAGTTGTTAGCAATACACCCAACCTTTGACTAATACATGCTGTGATAGGCCTAATAAAAAGACTATCCTGGAAATGATTTTAAAAAGAGAGGAGAACGAACAATAGTAAGCTATTTTAGTATTAGCTTAATTATTTAAAGCAAAATGCAGTTAGGCTGTGTAGAGCTCAAACATTATTAGGTCTAGGGTTTTTGTTAATATATATTCTGGCTGCATGATATGAGGAGCCTATAATGACCAACAACATGTCAAAAACATGCATTTAATAATATTATTTTAAAACAATCATTAATTCACAAAATGGGAAATGGTGAATATGGGTCCGATCATTTTTGGTCTGTCTCTTTCTATATAGGAACTTACTTCTGCACCAAATTACTTTATTTTTTTGGCTACATTCATGTATTCACATGTGTAGAAAAGCTGTATGGTAGCCTAGTAGGCTGCAATTACAGTACAACTACAACAAGGTAACAAGCAACTGTCAACAAAATGTTGAATCGAACTGGCTTCAGCCGATCATCAGATGGGCCAGCCTACACATTTGTGTGGGTTATCATGCTGAATTATATTTTCCTGCGACGATGACCGAGAAGGTAGCTAGTACTTTATTAATCCCAAGGAGAAATCGCGAAACTTTCCTAACGTCCCTAGAACATGATATGATGTGGACAAAAACCCTAGAAACAAGCGTGCGAGCGTTTGTGTTTGTTTGTATTGTACTTGAGTACGCGCACGGCACGCATGCACGTAGCCCATACACGCAGAACCACATAGTCCTTTGAAAGCTGCACTCTATATCACTCACTCCTCTGGCGATTGGGCTGAAGCCTATTCTGAATAAACTATATTTACGACTGGGGAGAGTGTTAAGGCAGACTAAGTTTATGGATTTCACTTGCTTATTTTATGAGGGGTTGTCAGTTGGGCCCAACGATAAGTAATTCTACAGTCTGGGGGACTACTTCGTGGTAATTAATCCGGAGGTCTTAAGTGTATTTCAGTTCAAGATGGAAAAAATCACTAATTCAATCGTCCGGAAAATTGAAGTTTGATGCATGAGTCCCTGCAGAA
The DNA here is from genome assembly GCF_054491055.1 of Hypomesus nipponensis. Taxonomy (NCBI): domain Eukaryota; kingdom Metazoa; phylum Chordata; class Actinopteri; order Osmeriformes; family Osmeridae; genus Hypomesus; species Hypomesus nipponensis. The sequence continues at coordinate 5,526,542 of NC_140381.1, read as the reverse complement.
ACAATGGGCCACACCACACTCTTTCCATCTCTTTTTCCTCTCTTTCTCTGTCTACCTTCACCTATCTCTCCATTTCTTTCTCTCTCATTTGTAAAGAGGCCATGTGAAAAGATTTATCTTCAAAAGTAATCTTGGAGAAACCTGTAAGCATGTGGCCATCAGAAATTAAGTGGTGAAAAGTTTTAAAGGCGAAATTGATTAACACTTTCCTTCCTTTTAATTTAGCTATTCAAAAGCCTCATCATTCCCATCCTGCTTTATTTAGCCTATTCTGAAATAGCCAGGTTGCTATTGTGGATTAGGTTAATTAATTCATAACAGAGGTTAACACGTTTGATAATAAACTATGCAACAAGATATAAAAAATATACAATGGCTTTTGAAAATCTATAGGCCAATATTTAGGCCTAGATCATTTAAATGCCTGGAGTTAAGTCACTGCATGTCTCTAAACAGGGGGGAATTGGAAAGTTTTAATCATAGCGTTCCTGTAGAGCCAGTTAATACTTCAAACTTCAATTTTACGGGCGATTGAACTAAGCATGTTCCTGACAGAATTGATGTATGTATTAATTTCCTTTAACTGTTGATTAATTAGGCCGCACTGAAGGCTCGAATGGAACAGTTTGCATCGAATTTGCATATTAATCAAATTCTAGTTGATCATTCACGTGAGCTAGGGTATGTGATTTAGGAACCACATCGCTTGGAAAAAAATAAACCTAACCCAGGAAATATTTTCTCCCTCTGCCGCTTAGTTGCCCCATCTACTGTATTAAAATCAAAGACGCAGAACGGGGTAGCTGTTTGGAGCAAACAGAAATTGCCTGTCCGGTTTTATGACGGCACCATGCTGAGCAGGCAGATCTTAATGATGTGTCCTGTCAAAATGTCACAGATGTAAACGGAGAGCTTTACCACGACACAAAACCTAAATCATTTCCCCTCGCACACGTGCACCCCCCGTCTCTCTCTCTCTCTCTCTCTCTCTCTCTCTCTCTCTCTCTCTCTCTCTCTCTCTCTCTCTCGCTCTCTCTTTCTCTCTCTCTCTCACACACACACACACACACACACACACGGACACACAAGCACAAAGCTATGTCTTGGGGCTGTTGTTTGTATGGCACAACATATCAATGAATATCCACACTGTCTAGACCTGAACGCTATCACATTAAGGACTACTGAAATCATGATCATAATCTCATTTCTGTCCTCAAATTGTCTCCCAAGGCTGCCCATCGTTGGTGACAAACCACTAGGTCTGGGTTCAATGTAAACGCAGTATCCAACTGCCCCCTTGCGGTGAATCACACACACGTTTAGCTGATTCAATCACCACTCACAATGAGCAGCAAGTTTTAAACAGCATTAGGTCCTACAATATACAATATAAAATATAAAACATCCCAGTTTTTAACAAGCAACATATGACGGACTGGGTACATTTCCAAGAGTACGATTGTTTTCAATCTTAATGTCTGGCTAAAAGTTTACAATCGTCTACCCTTTGCTAATAATGTACTTGTGTGTGCTATTGAACGCAGCCCTGTTACGGAATCAAAAGTGGACCGCTGGCGGTATTTTGAAACTGGATTGTTGACAAGGCAGCTGAAACAGTTCATTAGCTAGCTATACTATCTATTTGGGATTTCTAAAACCACCTGCCATTTCAGACATGGTATAACAACATGCCGTGAAGCAGTTTCAATGTAGCTAGCACTGCTTTTTAAGCAAAATATTGTAATCGCGTAATTTAGCTAGCTAGCCAACATAGCATAAGTTACCCTTTTTGCTCTCTACCATTAGTGCTAGCTAAATGATCTATCAAGCGTTAGACTACGTTATCTTCGTAAAAGACGATTCTCCGCTGTAGGGTTTGGTCTGTTTGCTAGCCTGCCTGTAAGTTAACTCGTTCCTTTATTGTTCGTACTTTCACAGGCGCAAGTACAGCCAGATGCCAATGAAGCTCACATGCCAGATTTAACGGACTTTTCCGAGGCTGTTCAGACAGAGGAACTGTTGAACGAGTGTGAAGAGAAGTTTGCACAGCTTCAGATGGTAACTACCTTCGAAACCCTTCTACCTTTGTTTCTAACATCTCTAGCTACGTATATGTTGCCTATGCAGTCAACTGACAATTACTGTGAAATTTGACTGGAAAACTCCTTTCCTTCTGTGTTTCAGCTTCAAAATAAGATAATTCTTTCAGAGACAGATTCATCTGACAGTCCACAAGAGCAGGTGAGAAATCACGTTAAATTCTGTAACGTTTTTAAACAAGCTGCCATGTTGTAAAATTGTCTTACAAATAATGCTATTTACTAACCTTGTGTTTATCCTCAGTCAGTAAACAGGTTGACAACTATAGCGGCAGAGATGATACAATGGCAAAAAGTAGAGCCCAAACGTAAGTGTATTTATTATTTAGGTCGTAAACATTTCTTAGTATGTTCTAAATAGTTGAAACATGGAGATACACTATCAGTATTGGTGCATGGGTACTGCATTGAAGCCTATTGTTTCCATGTCTTAAACAAGTCTCCTCCTCATGAAAGCCATGCTTTGTTTTTTCTTAGTGTTGTCTAAGAACCCAGAGGTTTTACATGCTCTTGGAAAACAGGAGGTAAGGTCAAATGTGGTAATGACCACTCTTTATTTATTTATATTTATATATATATCACCACAAATTCACCTCTCCCAATCGGTGTTTCATAGCTGCAGAAACTGAATGCTCAGTTAGAGATGGTCCTATCCTGTGCTCAAGAGAAGAGGAACAAACTGAGAGATACTCTGAAAAGGTTTTTCTTCTTTTTTTGTTTGTTTAGGGTGACAATGATCTAAAGTTTACAGCTGTGTCACGTGGTTCAAGCTTTGTGTGTGTTTCAGTGAACAGAAGTGGCTGGAGGAGAAGAAGGAAGTGCTGGCTGCTGCAACGGATCATGTGACCAGACTCAAACTGGAGAACGAGCAGCAGTCGGAACAAATGTAAAAACGTGCCTTTATTTCTTAAGAAACATTTGTCTTTTAGTTTATAAATGCGATGTGTCATTATGCTTTTTACGTTGTGCCATGTAATGATACACTGTTGACTAGTATTTGAATAGGAATATGCTTCAGTGTTTTGCAAGAGACCAAGAAGAAGATTCAGAAGATGAAAGATTACCAGGACAGACTGTTGGAAACTCTTGGAGATGTACTGGAGGAACACTTCCCTCTCCCTCAGAACGAGACTGCCGCCAACAAGAAGAAGAAGGTACGTACGCTGTGCTCCGATTCGAGTTTTTTTTTTTTTCAAACGGTGTATGTTACGTGCTTCTACCAAATTCGATCTTGTACGACTGATGATTGGCAAGACAAAGTCTAGATGATGGCATTTCAAGATTGTCTTGTGATTATTGTGAGTTTTTTTTCTTCTCTCTGGCAGAACATTCCTCAAGAGCTGAACGATAATCTGATTTCTCTGAATGAAATTCTCGAGGCGAGTCCCTGTACAGTATTCATGCCACACACGCACATGCACACACACACACACACGCACATACACACATACACACACACATACGTCGATTGAACAGAAACACGTTTCCTATACCCATCCAGTCCTCATCAGTCCTGTCACATCTGCAGGGCGACAGGGGGCCTTCTGGAAAATAACGGTGCACTCATTCCCCTGTGTTCATATCCTCAGCTACTGATGAACAAGACCCTTGAGACCCCTCACGACCCCTACGTAACTGTCGATGACACCTTCTGGCCGCCATACATGGAGATACTGCTACGTTACGACATCGCCACCAGGCACCCGGAGGATTGCTTCAAGATCCGCCTGGAGACCTTTTATTAGCTAGATGATGTGATTATACTAAACCCCTGTTTCTTGTCGTAGCACTATTTTTATATCACAAGTGTTGGTATGTAAAGAGTGTGTTTGTGACGTAGTGTGAATAGACTTCCGTTCAAGTGGTTGATGTTTTTGTATTTTGTATGCATGAATCCGAGCTCGGGATCAGGTATCACATTTTTCTGTAACATAACAAAGTATACCATTCCAATGATTTTGTATATATATATATATATATAATTTTTTCCCCTTTGTAACCCAATAAAGGTATATCATAGTTCATAAATGTACTACTTTGGTCATATTTTGAATCACTATTTACATGAACTCAAAACACTGCACAATAAAACAAAGTAGCACTATGGTTTATTACACGTTATTTTTGTTGGGAAACCACTTAAAAATTGTTTACACAGCGCCTATTACGGATCCCCATTAATCCCTGACAAGTCCGTTTGAATATTATTCATTAAATGTTTTACTTGATTATATAATAAGCAAGAGGGGGCGTGATGCTGTAATGTCGAAAACGCCAGTGAACAAGATTAATAGGCATTAATATTATGAACAGGTATTAGCCATAACCGTATTAGCTGGACTGGATGAAAGACCTACTGTGACCTCTCTTGTTCCACTAATTGGTAGTCATTATGGACCAAATGTATTCTGTTTTGATACAATACGTGCCTAACTCATACATTGTTGCCTGATGGAAAGGTAACACACTTGATCATAATTCCCAAAAAATATTCATGTGTTTGCCTCCGTGCGTCACATAAACAACGTCAACCCCAGTCCACCAATCCAACAAGGTTTTTAAACTAAAGTCGCCGCCTTCTTTGAGTTCCGATTTCCTTGTGGGTGGAGAAGAAATTCCGGTTCCGGGTGTTTTTTATACTTCTCTCGGAGGTGTCCATTTGTCTGATTATGGTCTTAAATTACAGTTCTTACAATTCACAGATATTATCGATAGATTGAGTTTTATTGGAAAACAGACGGCATATCCGCGAAGATGACGACCCGTTCAGAGAGAGAGAAGGCCCAGAAACTCAACGAGCAACATCAGGCCATCCTGTCAAAAATGCTGAGGGAAGACGACAACAAATATTGCGCCGATTGTGAGGCAAAAGGTATTTACATTTATTTAAAGTTGATTAAATAATGGTATTTAACGCTCTTGTTTAGTTTGTACAATAAGTTTTCTCGTTTGATTGAGTAGCACATCCCTCTATAGTTGGTTAGCTTCTGGCTAAGTAACTAGCCATCAAGCTAACGTTTTCCAGTCACCTGACGACATATCCTTCTTCCTCTTAGCATTGAGCTAGCTAGCTAGGCTAACGAATGCCGCTTCCTCTGCTTACAATAATGGCTCCCAGGTATAGACAAGTGGGTGCAAGCTAGGACGTCAATCAACAAAGTCGCTGTCGGAAAAGCGTGCTAGCTTGCTTGTCTGTCATCCTGAAAGAATGTGGCTTCCCAACCCTAAAAAAAGTGCCAAATGATGAAATTACATCAACACATACAGCACAGGTTCAAGCATGTTTAGATGGAAGGCTATACTCTTTATAACTGCCATGTCGCTGTCAACTTTTCTCTTTCCATTGACTCTCTCTCTCTCTCTCTCTTTCCCTGTGTTCCTCTGTTTTTATCTGTCTCCATCTCTTTCTTTCTTTCTATTTTTGTATCTTGCTCTCTGTCTCCATGTCTCTCTCTCCGTCTCTCTCTTTCTCCTTCGTTCCCACTCTCTCAGGTCCAAGATGGGCGTCCTGGAACCTGGGGGTCTTCATCTGTATTCGGTGTGCTGGTATCCACAGGAACCTCGGGGTGCACATATCACGGGTCAAATCTGTCAACCTGGACCAATGGACCTCAGAACAAATCCAGGTACTGAAATAACGTCCCTTCGGCTGTGTTGACGACAATATGAAAGCTGGCTGGTTATGGAGCATGCTAGATTTTTCCACCCTGAGGTGTTTCACTTGTGATGAGGAATCGTGCTACTTTTTGGTCCATTCCACGCCCCTTGGCTCTTTCCGTTTCTCTCTCACCATCTCTTCTCACCCTCTTGTCTTTGACTGTTTCTCTCTGTGACTCCTCCTTGATGGATCTCTTCATCAGAGTGTACAGGACATGGGAAACACCAGGGCCAGGAAGCTGTATGAGGCCAACCTCCCAGAAAACTTCAGACGGCCCCAAACAGACCAGTATCCTTAATAAGACACACACGTGTTTTAAAGCACACACACACACACACACACACACACACAGTATAAATACAGATTTTTGTTGGAATGCACAGAGACGGACACACAAACATACACACTTGTTACCCATGGCTACCTGTTACTTCCTTAACCCCTCTATCCCAGAGCAGTGGAGTTCTTGATCAGGGACAAGTATGAGAAGAAGAAATACTACAGCAAGAATGTGACCAATGGGGGGAGTGTAAGTATCATCTATATAAAGAGAGAGATGGGGAGAGAGAGAGAGATGGAGAGAGAGAAAGATGGAGAGAGACAGACAGAGATACAGACAGACAGAGATACAGACAGACAGACAGACAGACAGACATACGGCCATGCACAGTGCTTCTGTAGAGTTACACCTCAACACACCTTCTGTGTTGTGTTCCGCAGCCGAAAGAGAAGGAGACCAAGAGAGAGAAGGAATCTGACCGAGGAGCAAAGCTGTCATCGTACGGCAAGGTGGGATAGTAGTTTACTAAAAACCACGCTGACGGTATACGACACACATGCCATCTCAATGGCATCCACACCAGAGAGAAGCCCTGCCATTACTGTTATCCCAGCTGCGCTTCTGGTCTGAGCTGCCCGAGGGGTAGAGACAGGTCTCGGATCGGACCGATTGTGTCTGATTTCTCCTTCCCCCGTTTCACCCAATCAGAGCGAAGAGGCCCGGCCCCTCCCCAAAGTTAGCCCAGCGAAGCCCACAGAACCATCCGTCAACCTCTTAGGCCTTGGTGAGCACAACTTCCTGATCCTCTGGCATTTATGTGGCCCCGTTGGTAATTTTAGGGAAATGGGCTTGACTTCTAAGAAGGTTAGGTAGGCTCTTGGGTGTTGATGGGTTAGTGTGACTTTGAAGCAATGTTTGAAATCGATTCCCAAGGGCTTTACCAATTCATCTTGATTTGACGCTAACCGGTCAGTCATGTTTGTCAAGCATGAGCACATTCCATCACTGGTTAAACTTGTTTTCTCTTCCCCTTGACTCACTCTCTTGTCCCTCTCTCCATCTCTTTCTTTCTTTTTCTCTATCTCGCTCGCTCTCGCTCGCTCTCGCTCGCTCTCGCTCGCTCACGCTCGCTCACGCTCTCTCTCTCCATGTCTCTGTCTCTCTTTCTCCCCCCCCATGTCTCTCTCTCTCCCATGTCTCTCTCTGTCTCCCCCATGTCTCTCTCTGTCTGTGTCCCAGACGCTCCCGCAGTAGCCTCAGCCCCCACCTCCAGCACAGCCCAGAACAACGACGACCTGGACATCTTTGGCCCCATGGTCTCCAACCCCCTCCCCGTCTCCACGGCAGCAGCACAGTTCTCTCAGGTGAACCTCGCACGTGTGTGCCGTGAAACGAACACGCGCAAATATAAAGAAACAAAAGCTTAAGAAACCAAATGGGCCAATCAGAGGCTTTCTTCATAATGTCTTCCCTATCATCATCACCAAATGGGCCAATCAGAGGCCTTCTTTATAATGTCTTCCTTATCATCATCACCAAATGGACCAATCAGAGGCCTTCCTCATAATGTTTTCCCTACCATCATCATCATCACGAAATGGGCCAATCAAAGACCTTCCTCATAATGTCTTCCCTATCATCATCACCAAATGGGCCAATCAGAGGCCATCTTCATAATGTCTTCCCTATCATCATTACCAAATGGCCCAATCAGAGGCCTTCCTCATAATGTCTTCCCTATCATCATCATAATCACCAAATGGTCCAATCAGAGGCCTTCCTCAATGTCTTCCCTATCATCATCATAATCACCAAATGGTCCAATCAGAGGCCTTCCTCAATGTCTTCCCTATCATCATCACCAAATGGCCCAATCAGAGGCCTTCCTCATAATGTCTTCTCTATCATCATCACCAAATGGGCCAATCAGAGGCCTTCCTCATAGTGTCTTCCCTATCATCATCATCATCATCACCAAATGGGCCAATCAGAGACCTTCCTCATAATGTCTTCTCTATCATCACCCAATGGACCAATCAGAGGCCTTCCTTATAATGTCTTCCCTATCATCATCTTCATCATCACCAAATGGGCCAATCAGAGGCCTTCCTCATAATGTCTTCCCTATCATCCTCGAGGCCTACCATATTCACCAGGTTCTTCTCGGTCTACCTCCTCTCTCCAGGCGAGCTCCAGTAACCCCGCCAGCACTCCGACACAGGCCCCAGCAGGCGGAGGGGGCGGCGGGGCCTCGGGCCAGGGAGACCTGGACCTGTTCAGTGAGACGAGCGGCGGCAAGGCGGAGGACGCGGCCAAGAAGCCGCTGTCCAAAGACTCCATCCTGTCGCTGTACGGCAGCAGCAGCATGGCCCAGCAGGCCCCTGCTGGGACGGAGCCGTACGCATACGGTACATGGCACACGCGTTCGCACGCACGCACGCAGCAGTTCCTCATAGTCCATTTTCAGTTCTCCTACTAAAAGACAAAACCCCCAAAAACCGAAGGGGAAGTGGTAGGAGGGTGAAGGATAATGTGACCCTTTTGAAAGCAACTCGGTTGTTTCACTTTATTCTCTCTCTCAATCTCTCTATTTTTTTTTTCTCTCTCTCTCTCTCCCTCTCTCTCTCTCTTTTTTTCCTCTCTCTCTCTCTATCTCTCTCTCTCTCTCTCAGCTGGTATGTTCATGGGCCAGCCCCAGATGCAGTTCCCGGTCCAGGCCCCCGCTGGCTACCAGGCTTTCCCTGGCATGGGCGCCGGCATGCCCCCCACCACCGTCATGGGCGCCATGATGGCACAGAGCGGGGCGGCCATGATGGGTCCCAACACGGGCATGATGGTCGGCATGACCATGCCCAATGGCTTCATGGGCAACGCGCCTGCCGCGGGGGTGATGGGCATGGCCCCCCGGATGATGGGGCCCCAGGGAGCGGCGATGCCCGCGGGCATGGTGCCCGCTCAGGGCATGTATGCCATCCAGCCCGGGCAGCAGGCCCAGTGGAACATGGGACAGGTATGGGAGTTCAATTTTGTGCCGGTTCCCGTTGCTGGCTGCTGTTTGTTTTGCATGAGGCAGAGACGTAGTGTCGATGTGTAGAAGGAGCTGGGAACAGGAAGTGTAATCAGTTGGTCGTCATAGCGATGTGGGTTCCCCCCCCCCCCCCCCCCGTTCTCTTGTCATTAATAGAGTGCTTTAAACCCACCACCACCACCACCCCTCCCCTCCATTGTGCCCTCCCCAGATGAACCAGCAGATGTCAGGGATGACGCTGAACGGAGCCGGTGGTCAGATGGCCTTTGGTCAGCCCGCTGCGGCCATGGGGGGTTGGGCGGCCCCCCCCTCTGGCCAGACCCTCAGCACACAACTGTGGAAGTGACCCCCCCCCCCCCTCCCCTCCCTCCTTAAAAAAATACATGGGGTGAAAGGGCGTGCAGAGGAAGATGAGAGGATTGCTGGATCAGGGTTCGACAATCTCGACCCCTGGGAAACCCTCACCGAGAGCTGGCGCCGGTTTTGTGACCACTGTTCAGAACATCTAACTTGTATCTTTCCCTCTTTTTCTCTCTATCTCTCTCTCTCTGTCTCGTATCTCTTTCTCGATTGTGTGAGTGAATGGGAAGTCGTACAGCATCGCAGGCTGGCAGTTTGTGCCTGTCGTGTTTTTGATCGTCACTTTTTTTTTTCTTTTTTTTTCTTCTTTTTTTTTGAAAAAAGAAAGAATTAAAAATAAGTTCCGACAACATCCATCGATCAACAACATATCAAAAAGCTGCAGGACCAGTTACACAAGCTTTTATTGTATCATTGTATCATTATAAGATTATAGAGAATAAAATGAATAGTATTTAAAGGGAGAAGACATGGCTATCACGTCTGTGAATACTGCTCCCCAATGTACAGCGCTGTATAACCTCTTTTAAAGTACCCGTGGTTCCCCAAACAAAAATAAAGAGTGGAAAACTTAAGTTGTCTTCACTGGATTTCCTGTTAAAGGTGGTCATGTCAGCTGTCATTCAGAATGACACCCAAGTAAACGGATGTTCCAAAGCGTTTTGGACGCAGACACCCTGCAGTCACCCCCCCCCCCCGAGGCACCCTCCTCCCTGGCTCCTACTGACCATGGTGAGTCCTGGGATCCATTGGTGGATAGAGACTCCTCTGCCTTGCAGCAGCTGCTTCGGGACCTCTCAAAGGAAGTGGACCAGCAGTGGGCTAGAAACAAAGCCACTCTGGATCAAGTCAGTGCAGCCTTGACTGGTCACAGGCTCCCAGGATGCCTCTCAGGATCTGCCCGTGGGTGACATTGCTGAGGTCCAGGAGGTCAAGCATGCTGGAATCAGCCTGACCAGGTCTGATGAGAATCTCAGAGCAGTGATGTCAGGTAGTCATGGTAGCCAGGTAGTCATGGTCACTGAGATCTCCCTGCCTCTGGTGACCAAATCAAGGCCGTGATGGACGCTTTCGGTAGACACAAGCCTACCATGGACGTGCTGCTACTGCTGGACATGAATGTGAAGGGACAATCCGATCATGCCAGCAGCCAGTGACCTGAGCCTGCTTCACCTGAGCCTGCTTCACCTGAGCCTGCTTCACCTGAGCCTGCTTCACCTGAGCCTGCTTCACCTGAGCCTGCTTCACCTGAGCCTGCTTCACCTGAGCCTGCTTCACCTGAGCCTGCTTCACCTGAGCAGACAGCTTCAGCCCTAGAAGGCTGTTTCCTCAGAGAACCACGATGGCCACCATAGCCGCTTTCTGAGCAGAAACCGAGGAAAAAGGGAGGAGGATGTTTCTGTGGCCTCGCGAGAGCTTGCAGGAGAGGCAGAGGAAAGAAAGGCAAACCTGTGAGTCGAGTTTCTCAGTCGTTTTTTTTTCAACATAGTTAGAGTCATAATGAACCTGCAGTGTGCATACCGTGTTGGTTACCCATGGTTTCCTGAAGCTCTGAGCACATGGAGGAGACGTCTATGGGTGGAATCTCTCATGCAGAGAGCATCACCTCCATGAACACTGCTGTCTGATGTGAAAAACAGATTGCTGTCTCCCATGATTACATTTCATTTGGCTTTTTGCATGCTGCTATTTACAGCTACTAACATCAACCGAAGAGATATTTATTAACATCCCTTATTAACATCCATTATTATTTAATTTATTAATTAACAGGTTAATATTACTATGTTAATATTTAAACTAAAGTCCCTTATATTTAGAGCAGTAACCTGCCGTTCCCAGTAAAGCCTCTAGATGGCGCAGTTAGCACAGTTATCAAGAGGGCTCTTCTTGCCTGGGTCGTGATTCTCTTCAGAAGAAGAAGGGGGGAAAAAAAGTGGTGGATTTGTGGAAATGCCCCACAACACGTTTGGAGGATTCCTACTACATGATGAGACTGCTATGTCTATGCTTGGTTTCACATATGTTGTATGTGACGCCATGTGACAGGGGTTAAAATGAATATGGGAATTCATGACACCATTCAGCTTTTATGGTACCCATTTAAATGTGTCTGACTCTGATGTTACATTGGGGTTTTATATGGCTGTCAATGGTTGTCTATTAGTTACTTCCCTTGATTAATGTTTATCCTATGTAAAATATTTGGCATACACACAAACGCACCTTGTCACACAGGAAGGAGACATGAGTGGAAAATTACAACTGTGTGGGTTACAGGTTGCCATTGCAACCCTGCAGCAACTCAGGCGTCCTGGGCTTGTGTTTGCCCTTTGCAACCTAACAGTCACGACTTCAATGATGACAAAATTCTGCACCAGGAGAAGTTCCATTCTTTTTTTTTTAAGTTGACGTCAATTCATGAGTACAGTCACCTCCTTGGTGACGTCACCCAACGGACTTGGTACTATTGCCATCTGCTGGATGGTCTCAGCCACGTAACATTACGTCATTGAGAGGGAACGGGTGCCAAGACCGGACCCGGTGTTGTGCCTTCAGATGCACCCCCACCTTAAAAAGCACCCCATCGCGGGAGCGCGCGCACAAACCACTTGAATCAAAAAGTGAAAGATTTCGCTTTGATATCGCAACCAAACGGCGGGGAGACAGCTGTCTCACATTGTAATTTTTAGAAGACTTTATACGTTGTTTGTGTAAATAACTGATGCGGAGCCCGAGGGGTTGTTTTTCCAGGTGTGGGTGCATCTGGGGGCACAACACCGGTAAAGCCTGGGAGTGTGGCCCTCATGCATACAAACGAGAGAGACAGCCAATCATTGATACCAGACAGACAGGCTACGTAAGATAGACACAGTGCTACTAAAGAAACTAAGTGACTAGCCTATGCCTATATAATACAAAATTACATTATTCCAAACTGATTTGTTAGAAACGTTTTCTTTTGTTTTTTTTTATGGCCTCAAGTGTAGCCTACCTTGGTGGCCTCAAGTGTGGCTAAAACATTTTTTTGATGCAGAAGTATTGCACCTAGATGTATTATTAAGAATATGAAACAACGATACATTTTTGGGCATTTTAATGCGCCAACTGTCTCGAGCCCTTTTACTGTGCTGCATAGAGCGCCCACTTCGCTGTCCATGGTGCTGGACACAATGTTTTTACACAGATCGGGAATAAGGCTTTAAATTAGGCTATTGCTCCAATGACACACTGGGAGCTGATATTTAACATATTTTGATCATTATCAAAAGTATTCAAAAAATACTTGAAATGCTCAGACTATTTGTCTAAGATCTGAGATGATTTATCATAACTGACCGGTTTAATTGTATTGGGACATGTCAACTCTTCAAATGACAAAAATAGATTATTAATTAGCCCCCTGGATTAGGTAATCGTTTGCCTGACCGGATCCTGCTCCAATTTCATTGAACACCCCCTTCCAAATGTGTGTGCGTGGGTTGGTTCTGGAGAGGCGCGCCCCCTGAATAATGGGAGGGCGAAAAAGGGTTCTGCACTCGTGAGGTGAGAGATCCATTCTCAAATGAGTAAGCGCGCCTCCGTTATAGGAGGAAGAGACGTGCGCGCGGGGGCTGCATTCCCATTGACTGTTCTATCTCCCTGTCAGCGGCATCAACATTAGCGGTGCCGAGGCGGTGGCACCGAGAGTGAAAGAGAGAGAGAGAGCGAGAGAGAGAGCGAGAGAGGGGGCGCAACACACAAACTCCGCTTCTACTACCGCTGTCTAACACAATCCAGAGTCCGGTGGCGGGGGCATCAGAGATCAGCCAAGTGATCCAGGAGTCCCTCGGTTGTGTCAACTCCTGGCGCGGATATGGGCTTCCCGTAAACTGGCGGTGGAGGGGAGAGGAGGGCAGGCGGCGGGGGGTGGGGGGGGAACGAGAGAGGAGAAATAGCCGAGGAGCAACAAAAGCACAACCGTGGGTGCCTGGAACCATGAGCGGCTTGCACTATTCACAAGCGCTGCCACTGTTGCTTTCGCTGTGGACTATGTCGTGAGGTGTGGCTCGTAACGCTCGGGAATTCTGTCAGTCGAAACGACACGCCAAGGAGGGGTGGTGGTAAAGATGTCCGCCTCAGTGGGGCCCCAAGGCGGCCCTCGCCCACCCACCGCGCCGCCAACCATGCCCGACCTGCCGGATCTCAGCCACCTCACCGAGGAGGAGAGGAAAATAATCATGGCAGTGATGGATCGGCAAAAGGAGGAAGAGGAGAAAGAAGAAGCCATGTTAAAGTAAGGGGCTACATTTGCTTTCTGTGGAACCTGAAACACACGCAACACACACCCCCATTCACGAGATCTGAGTGTGGCCAGAAGGAAGACACATGCATGGCCATCCGGCGCTCATTAAAACGAACATGTTACAATACCAATGTGCGCATCCTTTGGCATTGTAGCCACATCGCACATACACACCCATTCAATACAACCCGTTGCATCGCCTATTGTTCCCCTCATTTCCGTATACAGCTGTTACGCTAGCGGCGTGCCCTTGCTGGCCGAATTGTCATTGTTGGAAACAATGTGCACCTAAGACGCTGAGAAAAAGAAGATTAGGCTATTCCATTCCA
>NC_140381.1:5332500-5507500 GCF_054491055.1 Hypomesus nipponensis | reverse complement strand
TGTAGAGCAGAATTCAGGCTTTATGACGTAGGGTTTAGGACGTAGGGTTTAGGACGTAGGGTTTAGGACGTAGGGTTTAGGACGTAGAGTTTAGGACGTAGGGTTTAGGACGTAGGTTTTAGGACGTAGGGTTTAGGACGTAGGGTTTAGGACGGAGGGTTTAGGACGGAGGGTTTAGGACGGAGGGTTTAGGACGGAGGGTTTAGGACGTAGGGTTTAGGACGGAGGGTTTAGGATAGAGGGTTTAGGATGGAGGGTTTAGGATGTAGGGTTTAGGATGGAGGGTTTAGGACGGAGGGTTTAGGACGGAGGGTTTAGGACGGAGGGTTTAGGATGGAGGGTTTAGGATGGAGGGTTTAGGGTGGAGGGTTTAGGGTGGAGGGTTTAGGATGGAGGGTTTAGGATGGAGGGTTTAGGATGGAGGGTTTAGGATGGAGGGTTTAGGGTGGAGGGTTTAGGATGGAGGGTTTAGGATGGAGGGTTTAGGATGGAGGGTTTAGGATGGAGGGTTTAGGGTGGAGGGTTTAGGATGGAGGGTTTAGGATGGAGGGTTTAGGATGGAGGGTTTAGGATGGAGGGTTTAGGGTGGAGGGTTTAGGGTGGAGGGTTTAGGGTGGAGGGTTTAGGATGGAGGGTTTAGGATGGAGGGTTTAGGGTGGAGGGTTTAGGATGGAGGGTTTAGGATGGAGGGTTTAGGATGGAGGGTTTAGGATGGAGGGTTTAGGATGGAGGGTTTAGGGTGGAGGGTTTAGGGTGGAGGGTTTAGGGTGGAGGGTTTAGGATGGAGGGTTTAGGATGGAGGGTTTAGGATGGAGGGTTTAGGGTGGAGGGTTTAGGGTGGAGGGTTTAGGACGGACGGTTTAGGATAGAGGGTTTAGGACGTAGGGTTTAGGACGTAGGGTTTAGGACGGAGGGTTTAGGACGGAGGGTTTAGGACGGAGGGTTTAGGACGGAGGGTTTAGGACGGAGGGTTTAGGACGGAGGGTTTAGGGTGGAGGGTTTAGGATGGAGGGTTTAGGGTGGAGGGTTTAGGATGGAGGGTTTAGGATGGAGGGTTTAGGATGGAGGGTTTAGGACGGAGGGTTTAGGACGGAGGGTTTAGGACGGAGGGTTTAGGACGGAGGGTTTAGGATGGAGGGTTTAGGACGTAGGGTTTAGGATGGAGGGTTTAGGACGGAGGGTTTAGGACGGAGGGTTTAGGATGGAGGGTTTAGGATGGAGGGTTTAGGATGGAGGGTTTAGGATGCATCGAGTGAGCTAAGCAGCCCAGGGACAGCCTCTCAGGGACAGCTACTCTTTGGGTCTCCTTCCTACCTCCTCTCCTCGGTTCTAGGAAAGGATAGGCGGAAGGGGATCCACCCCCACCCTCAACGTCCTCCCAGTATGGAGAGAGAAAGAGAGGGAGGGAGGGAGGGAGGGAGGGAGGGAGGGAGGGAGGGAGGGAGGGAGGGAGGGAGGGAGGGAGAGAGAGAGAGAGAGAGAGAGAGAGAGAGAGAGAGAGAGAGAGAGAGAGAGAGAGAGAGAGAGAGAGAGAGAGAGAGAGAGAGAGAGAGAGAGAGAGAGAGAGAGAGGATGGGAGAGTCCTTCACTTATTCAACGCGCACCCACACCATGGAGAAGGAAGGCGAGGATGTCTGAAGGCGTGTCTAGGGGAGAGAGAGGGAGGACCAGAGGGAGGATGAGGGGAGAGATAGAAAAGGGTGTGAGAGGGATGGAGGGATGGTGGGAAGGAGAAAGAATGGAAGAGTGAAAGGCTGTGAGAGAGGAAAGCGGAAAGAAGGAGAAAAGACAGAGAGGGGTGGGGTCAGGGGAATGTAGATGGCAAGACGGGGAAAGCAAGGGTGAGACAAAAGAGAGACAGAGAGAGAACGAGATAGGGAGAGAGAGAAAGAGAGAGACAGCAAGCAAGCTGGTGAGCAGCCTGTTTAGTGCTCCCAGAACTCAACAACATGAAAGTTTAATGAGGAGGCATTCCGCTTGGACTGACCAGGATTTCTACATGGTGTATGTGTGTATGTGTGTGTGTGTGTGTATGTGTTTATGTGTGTGTGTGTGTATGTGTTTATGTGTGTGGATGACCATGTTTAGTTGATGGACTGTTTCAGTACAGTGGCCCCACCCTGGTCTATGAACCTCTGAGGCATGTGTTTACAATCAGGTGTGTGTGTGTGTGCGTGCGTGCGTGCGTGCGTGTGCACATTCCAACATTGTTGTTCTTCATTTGGGAGATTATCAGTTTGCATAACAACTTACATTTTGTATGTTTGTGTGTGTGTGTGGGTGTGTGTACGCATGTGTACGTGTGTGCAGGGCTATGTGATTTGTCACAGTGGGGAGAGATGGAGCACTTTACTCTTGACTAAGATTGCCAACCCAAGAATGGGCAAGGATAGCGCTGAGAAGAGAGGGGCATGAAATGATCTTCTAAAAAACTTCTAACTAACCGCAGAGAGGAAGTAGATGCTGATTGGTGGATGGTCAGTTGGTGGGACCAATGGTGGGATGAGCATCTGTCCACAAGCACAGATTGATTTATGTTACCCTGCTTGGTCAGGGTCAGGTTGTGTGTGTTTGTGTGTGAGAGAAAATGAAAGAAAGTAGCAGTGTGTGTGAGAGAAAGAATGAGAGAGAGAGTGTACGTGTTTGAGTGAAGGAGAAGGAGAGAATAAAAGAAAAGAGAGACTGGAGGATATTGCAGGAGTAATAACAGGAGAAGGCCATTTTTATCAATTACCTCTGACTGACAGAGTGGAATCCAATACATAGATGATAAGTAGGAAAGAGGAAGGAGGTGGAAGGAATAAAGAGAGAGAGAGGGTGAGAGACGAGGGGAGAGACAGAGAGAGAGTCCATGCCAAAAAGGCACTATGGCCTATAAATCCAGAGAAAACACTCACAACATCAATAACAAGCCTGTCAACCTCCCTACCATGGCAGGGCCATGGAGAGGAAGAAGGAAGGAAGGAAGGCTGTCTCTCCTTTGACTGACCCCTCCGTCCTTCCCTCCTCTCCTCCTCCCGAACCAAATGCCTTTCCATTACCTTCCCTTTTCTCTACCCATTTCTCCCTCAGCCCCCCCCCCGTCTCCCCCGTCTCCCCCGTCTCCCCTGTTCTCCCTCCCTCCCTCCCTCCCTCCCTCCCTCCCTCCCTCCCTCCCTCCCTCCCTCCCTCCCTCCCTCCCTCCCTCCCTCCCTCCCTCCCTCCCTCCCTCCCTCCCTCCCTCCCTCCCTCCCTCCCTCCCTCCCTCCCATATCTTCCACTGTTCTCCCTCCCTCTCCCCTGTTTTCCCCCTCCCCCCTCCTCCATTCCTCCTCTCCACTCCTCTCCTCAGGAGATATTTATAGAGAGACTCTGGATCCACTCTCCTTTCAGGCCCACGCCTGATTCCTTCTTCGGCTCTTTTTTTTTTTTTTTTTTTCTCGTTTTTCTATTGCTTCCTCCCTGCAGACGGCAGTCCTGTTTCTGTCTGTCTCTCGTCTCCAGCAGAATAATCTACACACCTGTGCAGTTTGAAGTTCTCTCTCACTCTTTCTCCCACTCTATTTGTCTTTCGCAAGAACACTCCCTTGTTTTTTTCATGTCCTTCACTCTCACATAAGCTCTCTTTGGAAGCGTGCTCCTTTCCTCCTCTCACCTCTCTTCATTCCTCCCTCCTCCGCATTATTCTCTCACTTTTTGTTATTTAGTTGGAACAGGTTTTACAGAACCACCGTACTTTTTTTCCCAAAACGATTGGGAACATGACCGTTCAAGGAATCATTGTATCCTCCTCTCCAAATAAATTCAACATCAACATCTATCTATCTACCTGCAGTGTGCTTCACCAGCTCTCAGCTCTCTCTCCAGTGGACGACCTGTTGGTCATCCAATGCTGAGATCATGGTGAGGTCAAAGGTCAGTGTGGTCTGATGTGTGTGTGGGTCTGGCGTCTGTGTCCGATGGGCGCTGCCTGGGAGAGTGTGGTACATGAACACAGCTCCACCGGCTGGGAAAGAGCCTCCTCTGGAAGCCGTCTCCTAGAATCAGCTGACGACACAGAAATAGGGCCCTCCACCTCCTCCTGCTGACACACACACACACACACACACACACACGGTCTACATATACATAGACACAATCACAGCACACCCACACACACCATTCCCCCTTTCCCCCTCCTCTGGCAATGTATTCATAGCGCCGCTAATTAACAAGTCCACTTCGAGGATGGGTGGAGAGGGGGAGCGAGAGAGAGAGAAGAGGACGAGAGACAGCAGGAGTGAGGGGGGTGCTCCGACATGGTGGGTTGAATATAGAAGGCCCCTGACGCAAGCACACCCTTGTGTGTGTGTGTGTGGCCTGGGTTATCCCAACTCTTCTACAGTCAGACTTAAGGTCTGGGAATGTTCCCCCGAGAGACTAGGTCAGCCAGTTCAGGTCATTTAAACCCTGTTAGTTAGTCACTGTGACAGCCTGCGTCTTAGACAAGGACATATTCAGCAGTGTGTGTATGTATGTGTGTGTGTGGCATGTGTTTGTGTGGGCGTTCATGCATGCGGGTGTGTGTTTAGCAGGAGTTCCCTTGTGCCAACTCCAACCCTGGCATAACAAGGGCATCATTCATGCTTCCTGCCTTCTCCAGCGACCCCCTGAGAGAAACGGAGAGAGACTTTGAGAAAGAGAGACAGAGACAGACAGAGACAGACAGAGACAGACAGAGACAGACAGAGACAGACAGAGACAGACAGAGACAGAGACTTTGAGAGAGAGAGACAGAGACAGAGAGACAGAGAGACAGAGAGACAGAGAGACAGAGACATAGAGAGAGAGAGATGAAGAGACAGAGAGACAGAGACATAGAGAGAGAGAGATGAAGAGACAGAGACAGAGAGATAAAGAAACAGTGAGCGATGGACAGAGCGTGTGAGAGAGAGAGAGCGAGTAACAGAGTGAGAAAATGTGACAGGAACAGAAGCAGAGAGACCAGTGTGTGTGTGTGGAGGTGTCGGGTGGGCTCGTGATATCCGGGTGGGCTTGAAGAGAGTCCTCTGGATCTCTGTAGAGGATGTGCATCCCTCTTTCTCTTTACGTTTCCCTCCTGGGAAAAGTCGCACCACAAAGAGGAATATAGTCCTTGTTGTCGGGTATATGGTTCTCAAATGCAACAGTTCCAGTAGTTCTTCAGCACACGACTGGATGATCAATGTAGAAAGAAAGCAAGGACTTTCAGAGAGGACCAGAGAGAGGATTGAGTCACTATTACATACAGAGAGGTCTCCAGAGAGAAAGAGAGAAGGGGAGATGAGCTCTCCAGAGAGCAAGAGCGGGAAAGAAGGGATGACGGGGTGGTGGAGGTAGAAACAGGAAGTGCCTGCTAGCAGAGGAACATGGGACAGGTTCTTTCCCCCCCTGTGTTGTATGGTGCCTACCCAGCATGCAATGGGGTTGATTGGGCACCCCAGGCGGGGAGCCTTTGTAAACCAAACGAGAGACTGGAGGTGGTGAAACTAGACTTTTGGACTAAATTTAAACCCGCTGGATATGTGACTGTAACGTAATCAACCATATGTGTACTGTCGCGTTTAGGCGGCGTTCACAACCACAAATCCACGTAGGGTACTGTCGTGTTTAGGCGGCGTTCACAACAACAAACTCACGTAGTGTACTGTTGTGTTTAGGCGGCGTTCACAACCACAAACCCACGTAGTGTACTGTCGCGTTTGGCGGTGTTCACAACCACAAACTCACGTAGTGTACTGTCGCGTTTAGGCGGCGTTCACAACCACAAACCCATGTAGCAGAACTGAGGCCGCGTGGCAGCCACAAACACAGACAAACGCGTTCGGGGCTGCTTTTTTCCAGACAGAAGTGTGTTTCTCAGCTGTGAGCCTGCAGGCGTGGTGTCTGTGACAGGTCGCGCCATGGTGGGGAAAAGACTCAGGCACATAATCGATGAACGCATAGCAGAGTGAACTAACTCAGCCTGGCGGAGGAAGAGACGTCCAGCTGGAGCCACACAGCCGTGTCCTCTCTCACTAACGAAACCTATCCTCTCACTAACAAAAACAAGTCTCTCACAAACAGAAATGTCTCTCTAAAACAATATGTGGGCTCACACTACTTCATCTCTACAGATTGTGTCTTTTTTTTTTTTTTACTGTGTGTACCTATTAATATCCAAGCATCGTCAGTGGAAGATAATATTTTAGCCTTGTTTTCGTGTGAGAACTAGTTTGTCATGGAGAGGACTGGTTTGTTATTATAAAGCATCTACCCAATGTAGAGTTTCTCAAATCAAAAATTGTCAATGCCTTCTTATTTTTCAAAAAAGCATTGATTTTGGAAGGGATTTCAGCGCTCTTAACGGTTCTGCACTGATGGTCATTTCAGGTCATAGTTCTATAATTAAACATCAGCTGACAAACCTTAAAAAGCAACCTCAAAAGTGACCCAGCTCTTCAAGAACAGAACCATCTGCTTCTCTAACCCCCAATGACATTGGCGTGTTGTTGCCGTCGAAGGGTTTCCATGACGACAGGCCACGCACTCTCTGTTTTTGACAGCTGTTCCCATGGCGCCGGTGGTGGCTCTGGTGCTGGATTCCGATTGGTCTGACAGATCCCTTTAAAGGGTCAGAGGGCGCTGAGTGGCCCTGGTCATGACGTTGGTGCTACGTCTGTCTAATGTTGTTGCAACAATGTTACCATGGGTAACAACAGGACTGTTCAGCCTGCTCATAAAGTCACTAATGGGGATCAAAATAAGCAAATAAAATACTCTCTTCCTTTTTCAAACAAGGTAATTTGGTAGCATTAAGTCTAGCAAGTTCTTAGGTCTGCCGTCAAATTGATTGGTGAGATCATGTTGACAGTAAATTAAGTAAATTAATTCAATGCTAGCTTTTCATCAAGGACGTGAGAGAGTGCAGGTTATTTTAAAACCTGTTGTTCGGAGGTCCTCAATTTGCTACCTCGCCTTCAAACTTCCTTTTCCTGTAACACTTAAAAAAATAGCACTGCATATTCCCAAAACTTCAACAAACTTGAATTTGGAAAAAGGGTTCAGAATCACGAAGAGGTTGTTTCGGCTTCCACGTCGTCCTTCAGTATACAGCTAACCGGGCACAGCTTACGTCACCTGGGCGTCGTTGTCACTGCTCGGCCCTCCCGCCAAGTGTCACCTGACCATCCAAGACGCTGGCCACGTTCCTGCCGCCTTGTTCCAGCTCTGCAGACCGACAGTCTGCTCTCTGAAAGAGGGGAGGGAAGGAGCTGGTCAAGGTGTAGTGTCTGTATCTGCTACGCTTCTGTCACGGTCTTTACAGCTGGAATCGGGAGGATGATCTGCGGTGGTTCTATGAAATGTTTGCGACGTTTATTTTTTGGAGACCTAGGAAATGCCACAGCTGGTGTTTTGACGAGAGGGAGGTTTTCTATTCTGTACCTGCGGTTCTGTCAAGACCTTTCCATAACGTCCTTCAGGGGTTTAACAGCAAGTTTGTTTCACAATGTTTTCCTTGAGAATCAATTCAATTCCAATGTCTCTTCAGTGACTTCAGTGACAGAACCAGACCTTTGGACATGTCCCTAGGTGGGGTTTTTCAGAGGACAGACAAACACCATCTTCTGGGCACATGCTGGCACTAAGAAGACATCATGGCGGATAATCGTTATTTGTTTGACTGTTGCTACGAACCTGGACACTTGGGAACATTCAAATGTCCATATGTTCAACCTGTTTTTCATCCTGGTATCGTTGACTACCGACAGGAACAATACGGGGTTGTTTACAGGAAAAGGTGACTCGACTCGACTCGTCTGAGAGTGTCTCACCTAGATCTCAATGTCCATTGACATTATACAGTTTCTGTAAAACGCTTCTTTGCTTTGGGTGTTTTGTGTTGCTGTGTAAGACAGTAGAGTTCCAGTATGTGTTGGTGGTCCTAGTCTTGGATCGGTAGATCGTAAAATGTGATCTTTCCTTGAATATCTTCACTGAAGACAAACCCTCAGATTTCACAGGATAACCTTTCTTCACAGGCAACGTGTGAATGAAGCTATTGAGTTTCTCTACTTGCGTCTTTTTCACTCCTTCTCTCTCTCTCTCTCTCTCTGTCTGTCTCTCTCTCTCTCTCTCTCTCTCTCTCTCTCCTTCCCTCCCTCCATCTCTCACTCTGCTCTGGTAATTAAAGCCTCTGTCTGGCTCTTTTAAATGAGCGACATGCTATGCTAATGGTGTATTCCTTTGACAATACAACAGGGACTACTTCGCTAGGCCTGGATTTTCACACGCCTTGATTTGCAATTCACAAATGGGTTAGTTTCATTCCGGGAAAGGCAAGGAGAGGGGAAAGGGCTGTGTGGTGAAGGTGAGGGCTACAGAACAGAGGGATGTTTGCTATGGCAAAAGTTTTGTTTAAGTTTAGATTTATTCCAAAACACCTTTTATGCAGCGTTTAATTGCCTTCCAGCTGTGAAAGTAAAATGAGGATGTCTCCGGTTCAAAGAAAGCCATCTGCATTTACAGGGAGACCGGGAAAAAAGGTGATATAAATGAAAAATATAGTACAAAAATGCACAGTCGATTCTCCATTATTCAGTTAACTGTCCAGCAATAATGTCTATAATTAGAAGTGAACATTTTGCCAACAAACAGCTAGGCAGCGAATAAAGCCCACTATAGTCACTGTCTGTATCTAACTGCAAACATTCTCTCTCCTTCTCTTTCCCCCTCTCTCCATCTCTCTCCCTCTCTCCATCTCTCTCCCTCTCTCTCCATCTCTCTCCCTCTCTCTCCCTCCCTCTCTCTCCATCTCTCTCCCTCTCTCTCCCTCTCCTGCTCCAACAGGACGCTGCACCAGCAGTTCGAGAGCTACAAACAGGAAGTGAGGCGCATCGGGGCGGACACCCGCCGCCAGCAGACCCAACACAAGGACGACGCCCCAACCTGCGGGATCTGCAGGAAGACCAAGTTTGCAGATGGCTGCGGTCACCTCTGCTCCTACTGCCAGACCAAATTCTGTGCCCGCTGCGGGGGGCGCGTCTCCCTGCGTTCCAACAACGTGAGAGACCCGTCTCCCCTTCTTTCCGCCCGTTCAAACTCCCTTTGTTCACCTCCCGCCCTCCCCGCATCACTTCCTGTCTGTCTTCCCTGTGTTTGTTGCGTCGTGTCGCTTTGATTTCTGTCGGGGGTGAATCAAAGCGTGCGAGAAGCATGCTCTTGCTTTCAGGTCCCCCGACAGTTTGTGGTTGCTCACGGTAACCACGTCAGGTCGGAATGGACGCGCATTTTGTCGTCACGTCCATCTCGTCATGTCTAAGTCTGCATACGCTGTGTCTGTCTAGTTTGAATCACGCAGTCACCCTCAGGACAGCACGCATCATATCCTGTCAGCTCGCTGACCTGTTTGGACAGGGTTCATTGATACTGACTCACACGCCACACAAACCCATGGCTTGTGAATGGTGCAGTATTCAGACCAGTCCAGTTCCCCAGTGCCAGAGGAAGTGCACAGTAGGATGCTGGGCCGGGTCCATACCCGCCGTGTGGACGGTTTATTTTAAGCTCCAGGCGAGTTCCACCCCCATCCCCCTCCGGGCTCCGGTCCAGCCCAAGAGAAAAGGCCCCCTGCTGGGTCTTACCTGACTGTGGGGCCCCTCGCCCTGGGCCTGCTGGTTCCCAATCTGTCCCAGATCCGCCGGGCCCAGCGGAGAGCAGATTCACACAGGGAAGGGAGGCAGGATCAGGCTATGGCCTTATGGGATAAGGAGAATGTGGATACCAGCACTGCAAGTGGTGCTGGAATATATTCAAGTATTTTCAATTCATTTTTTTACCTATCGGTTGTAATGCATTTTAATAGTCTGTAAACTCTGAAGCAGAGAATGACCACTTACTGGCCATTTATTATCTTTCTTTATTAGGCGTTCTTTTTTTTTGGACCTGGTTCTGAGTAGAGCCCGAATGAATCTGAATTTAAGTGAGCGTGGGAGGGAACGTGTGAATTGATTGGGTTTTATTATGCGTGCACATGTATGCATGTTTGTTCGGTTGAATGTGTGTGCGTGTGTGCTGGGTCTGCCAGCGTCGGTGCGTGTGCAAGTGTACGTGCGTGCGCGCGATTGTATGCATGTGTGTTCATTGACGATTATGCGCGTGAATGCCTGTGTGTACGTGTACGTGTGTGCGTGTGCGTGTGTGAGAGCAGCGAGGGTAGATGTGTTGTGACGGCTCGCTCCAGCTCCTTCCTGGCTCTCTGGCCCTCGTCCTGTTCTGAGCTCCAGCCAAGCAAAATAACAGCGTCGGGGAAAGTGTGAGCTTTGTTCGATTACATAAAAACTCCTCCTTTCCTATCTGCCCCGTTTTAGCACAACAAGTTAGCCTAGCGTCTGACAGCTTGTCAGCCCTTGGCTCTCTGCTAGCGTCTTCTATCAATTTCTTTCCTCGTTTGTTCACCGAAACACATTTATTTGTCTGGGACAATGCTTCGCGTAAGTTGTTTTGATATACCAAAACCACTTAGGTGCTGTCACTTTCGATAGATGAACCGAGGATTAATATTCCTCTCTCAGCCAGTTTTTCCACATTTCCTGACCGTTACATCCATGCAGTACCTTCCACTGCCCTCCAGAAGGCATTACAGGAACATGCTGATACAAACTAAATCTGTGCCAAACAGACATTTTTCAGTCATTTCATCTCCCCCCGGCCAGTCTTCCTAGTCATGTTTGAGATACCATGGCTGCTTGCTCTGTTAAACATGACTTCAGAGAGTGTTCATTCAGCGTTCATTCATAACCTCTGCCGTACGTGTCGCCATGCTGGATACGCTGGTCAGGGCGGGCGTGGTCTCGGCTGCTGGACCGTCATGTCGCTTCTGTCCTCCATTTCCTGTGTCGCACACCTAGCTGACACGCCGTTACTGTGTTGGCAATGATGTCACAGGCCATGCATGTATGATGTCCCTTGACGTTTGTGAGTTGTGCGTGTGCGTGTGTGTGTGTCTGTGTGTGCGTGCGTGCTGTAAAGGCAGATTGTGTAGAACTCAATTCAATTGTGTAGAACTGAATAGTCAAAAGAAGTGGTTTCAATACAATTTATTTAGTTTGAGCAATCACATATGATTTAACAAAGTACTTTGTGATCAGTCATTATGAAGGAGGTGCTAACCACAGATCGTTTGCAAGAGTGATAAAGGACAGTCATAAATACCTTAGCTTACCATTTGTTTAAACACAGCCTCAGTCTCTTATAAACACATACTTTGTAACTGTGTCAAAAAATGCCATTACAGTGCATGTGTGTGCGTGTGTGTGTGTGTGCATGCGTGTGCGTGTGTGTGTGTGTGTGCATGCGTGTGCGTGTGTGTGTGTTCCACAGCTGTTTCCTTTCACTTCCTCAAATCACTGGATAAGTGTGTTTTTGAAATACTTGGACTGTTTATTAACGATGGTTCACCCCATTCTCTCACTTTGCCTCTCTCCCTCTCTTTTTCAACCTTGACTCTCCCACCACCACCTTTGACATGCTTCACTTTCCGTCCCTTTATCTGTCTTCTTTTTCATCCCCTTCCTTCCCCTCTCTCTCTCTCTCTCTCTCTCTCTCTCTCTCTCTCTGTCTCTCATTCTCTCTCTCTTTTCTGCTATTCCCTAATCCTTGTTCCACACCTCCCTTCTTATATACCTCACTCACTTCCTTCCTTCCTTCCTTCCTCGGCCACTTCTCTCTCTCACTTCTCACTGCAACCTGGACTGCATGGCACCAGGAGGACAAAGTGGTTAGCATCTTTTCTGTGTTCTCTCTCTGTTCTGTGGGTATATACAGTATCACATGTGTTTCCTTTAAGTACAAACAACTGGCCATGTTCCAATCCCAAGTGTTACTTACTTCTCAACACCCTGGGTGGCTTTTAATCGACCTTGTCGAGAAATGAGATTGCGAAAAACCTAGACTGAATCCAGGTTCATTCATTCGGCTCATGCTTTTCGACAAAGGTCTTAAGTAAAGCGAGCAACCAGATTGGAACACAGCCGATGTATACATTCTCATGAGGATCAATGGTCTACCTGACCAGATGAGTCACTGTCAATTCATACTAGCTTCCTTTCTGAACTAGAAGATTCCTTATAGAATTCCCAAAGCAAACCTGTGAGGTTTATTTAAGGCACCCAGGGCCTATGTTGTCTTGAGTGGTAGTTTTTTTGAATAACGACTAATTCTGCGTCCATTGTCTGTCTTCTCCCTCTGCAAAGTATCTCATAGTGAAGGACAGGGTAAGGCCTGCTGGGTAATGGAGTTTCTGCATGGGTCACTTTTGTAGTTCTTTTTCAGTATTGCAGTTATTGTCACTACTGAGCTTAAACTGGACAGGGGGTAAAGGCATGCATGAGCCGTGCCTGGCTATGTAGTTAACCCCTTGACCTTTGAATTCCTGTCTGTATCCTCTTTCTGTTGCTGTGGGCATGGCTGTGCCTATCTGGGCTACTCTCAACATAAGTCCTGGGTTAGATAGTATCTTAAAATCCTTTCACAAAATCTTTTTCTGTGATTGATTGAGTTTGTCTGCCGCATCAGAACCAGTGGGATAGTCCCGCAAGGGTCATCAAAACCCATCTTGTGCCCTAGGCAGACTCAAGCAAACGATCAAAGAATTTCACATACTATCTGACACAGGTCAGGCAGGGAGTGTACGATAATGTGGTCAAAAACAGGGGGGATGTGGGGGGGGTTGAGTTTGGCACGCGGACGTCAGAAAGCACATTTGATCCTGAGGACCCTGGTATTGAATGCAGAGCGAATGCGCACTCATGCCCGTGCATGCTTAACCTGCCTGTGCTTGAGGCCAAACAAGAGCTTCCCAGGGGGCACAGGGAGACGGTAGAGAGTCCCCCCACACTCCAACATGCACACCCGCCACATTCCCAGCACACTTTTGGTTTGGCATTCCTCTGACCTGGAGTGGAGTGGGCGGGTGGAGTAGAAGGTGCACGTGTTTGGATTGGAACTGGGTCAACGACATGAGAGACTGAGACGGACGGCGAACGGCTTGGTTCCCTTCCTAGTTGCCCCGTGACCTCTCCTCTCTCCCTGTCACCACTTGCTACTGTTCACCTCTTCGGTAAAGCCAAACGTAGCGGCTATTCACACCGCTCCGCTCACTCGGTTCCTCGATAGAACGGTGTGTTTTTTTGTGTGCGTCCGAGTCCGTGTGTCTTTGTCTTTGTGTAACTGTGTCTGTGTGGGTTGGCTACAGTGTGTGTTTAGCTGGCAAGTCTCCACTCTGCGTGTGGTGCCTGCGACTCATTCTCTGACTCGAGATGAAATACACGTCAACAGCCAGTACATTAACCCCATGCACATCCCCTGTTAGGAGACCCTCTGTATTTGATTCCACTCGATTGGTTTTGAATGATTGCCATCTTCTGAGGTGAGTTGCAGCCGCTCAGTGGGGTTGGTTTTCATTGGAACAATGTCACAGATCTGGAAAAAAAAAAACAGACTACAACATTAGGGCGGGTGAAACAAGTAGCCTTCTGGGTTGCGCTCATTAGCGTTGCCCCAGCTAGCTTCTTCTTCGCCCTCAGTCATACACAGGAGCTTATGAATGGCTGTTCGTTTATGTGTTTTTTAACGTCAACTCCAGATGGCTGCTGGATGGAGAACAAACGCCGGCCAATCTGTCTCCCTTGTAGAGGGGCTGTGTGTACGACACACACGCGCTTGCACTCACACACACACACACATGCACACACACGTGCACACACACACACACACACTTCCAGCCAGAAACGCATACACGACATGCATACATGCATGCACATGCTTGTGGAAACATGGTGCATCAATTCTGAGGTAGACGCAAACATGTGCTAGCACTTTCTTTGTTTTACCACTTGCTTGAATGCACACACACACACACACACACATGCACACACACACATGCACACACACACACACATGCACACACACACACACACACTTCCTCCCC
Organism: Hypomesus nipponensis; assembly: GCF_054491055.1. Taxonomy (NCBI): domain Eukaryota; kingdom Metazoa; phylum Chordata; class Actinopteri; order Osmeriformes; family Osmeridae; genus Hypomesus; species Hypomesus nipponensis. Next base: position 5,493,534 of record NC_140381.1, on the reverse strand, counting down.
CACTGCATAGAGCCGACACAGCTCTTTTTACAGGAAGAGATACACTGCATAATCTCCCACATGTTCCTCAGCACTCGATGACTAACCCACTCCTCCCAGTCCACTCCTCTCTCTTTCTCCTCTTCCCACTGCTTTGATGTGGAAACAACCACTCTCTCTCTCGCTCTCTCTCTCTCTCTCTCTTTCTCTCTCTCTCTCTCTCTCTCTCTCTCCCCCTTCCACCCCTCCTCTCTTTTTCTTTCTCAATGTCTTGCTCTCCCCCTTTGCATCTGTCTCTCTCCATATCTATTTCTTTATCTCCAGCTCTCGGGCTCTTTCTCTCCCTCTCTCTCGCTTAAGCTCATCTTCTCAATTTCTTTTTGCCACCTCTGTCTTTTCCTATCTAGTTCTCTTCCTCTCTCTCTCTCTCTCTCTCTCTCTCTCTCTCTCTCTCTCTCTCTCTCTCTCTCTCTCTCTCTCGCTCTCTCTCTCTCTCTCTCTCTCTCTCTCTTTCTGTCTCTCTTTCTCTCTCTCTCTCTCTCTCTCTCTCTCTCTCTCTCTCTCTCTCTCTCTCTCTCCCTCTCTCACTCCCTCGCCCTCTCTCTCTCTCTCTAATGCATTTTCACTCACACCCTGAGCTGGTAGATTGGGCCTCCTGGCTTGCCATAAAACATTACAGTAAACCTTTATTGGAACCAACAGTATCAGCTCCAGAATCAATCTGGGTTTACAGTAAAAGCCTGTATGATCACTAAGGCACTGCATGAGGACAACTCACCACTACAGTACATCCCTATTCTAAAACAACATTTAGCCTCAGGGGTTAGAAAAGCAACACATAATATCCACAGCATAGGGATGCAGGAATATAGGGTTATAGGAGGGATATAGGAGGGATATAGGGTTATAGGAGGGATGCAGGAATATAGGGTTATAGGAGGGATGCAGGAATATAGGGTTATAGGAGGGATACAGGAGGGATGTAGGAGGGATATAGGAGGGATTTAGGAGTATAGGGATATAGGAGGGATGTAGGAGGGATATAGGAGGGATATAGGAGGGATATAGGAGTATAGGGATATAGGAGGGATGTAGGAGGGATATAGGAGGGATATAGGAGTATAGGGATATAGGAGGGATGTAGAAGGGATGTAGGAGGGATGTAGGAGTATAGGGATATAGGAGGGATATAGGAGTATAGGGATATAGGAGGGATGTAGGAGTATAGGGATATAGGAGGGATATAGGAGGGATATAGGAGGGATGTAGGAGGGATGTAGGAGTATAGGGAAATAGGAGGGATATAGGAGGGATATAGGAGGGATATAGGAGGGATATAGGAGGGATGTAGGAGGGATGTAGGAGTATAGGGATATAGGAGGGATATAGGAGGGATGTAGGAGTATAGGGAAATAGGAGGGATATAGGAGGGATATAGGAGGGATGTAGGAGGGATATAGGAGGGATATAGGAGAACCTCCAAAGACACGCCAACAGTCCGCTACTATGACAGAAAGAGAGTCTGTGGTATGATAGATGAAGCACCTGCGCTGATCCAGTCTGTCGCGGGTGTAGAGGGCCAGGTGTGCGGCTGTCATCGCTCTTCTCTAAGCAGGCGAGGCGGTGTGCTCGATATGGGCTGGGCTCGTCTGTCTGCCTGGCCCACAACAGTTGATCTATAACCTTATTAGGTGAAATGGGAGCATTATGTCGTTTGCGGCCTCCCCCCCCCTCCCTCCCCCTTTCAGGATTTACCATTCCCCGAACGACTTCAGTTTTCACTCCTCACCGCGACCAATACGTCAATCTGTCAGTGTTAGTGTGTGTGCTTGTGTTGTCGGGCGGGAAGTGTGCGTTAGGGGGAGTGTCTAAGACCCTTGCGCTCCATCCAACCACCCCGTTTACGGAACAAGCTGACACCCGCAGGACTCCAGACGAGCGGCAGATGTTCCCTCCTCCGCCGCCGTCATTGTCGGTGTGTGATCGCCCCCCTCCCATTCCAGATGGGGGTGGCGGAAAGAGGGTGAGGGGGTGAGAGGGGAGCAGAGGATGGTGAAGAAAAGAAATGTCAGTTGATGAATGACAGTGGCACGCCGTCTTCATTTGGGAGGTCGTCGTGTCGTGTCAGTTGAGGAAGTGGCCTCAAAACCAAGTTGTGGTATCCCCAACCCAATCTTGCTTTCTGTTGAACCATTTGTAGTATATGTTTGTGTGTTGCTGTCCTTTAATCCTTCTACATATACTGGATTTTGGTTTGCGGCTGTCTTTTGAGTTTTTTCCACTTACATTTTCTTTCGAAATGTTATTTCCTTCCTTTCCTTCCTCTCTCTCTCTTTCTCTTTCTCTTTCTCTCTCTCTCTCTCTCTCTCTCCCTTCCCCCTCTTTCTCTCTCTCTCTCTCTCTCTCTCTCTCTCTCTCTCTCTCTCTCTCTCTCTCTCTCTCTCTCTCTCTCTCTCTCTCTCTATATCTCTCCCTCCCTCTCTACCTTCCCCTCTCTTTCTCTCTCTCTCTCTCTCTCTCTCTCTCTCTCTCTCCCTCTCTCTCTCTCTCTCTCTCTCTCTCTCTCTCTCTCTCTCTCTCTCTCTCTCTCTCTCTCTCTCTCTCTCTCTCTCTCTCTCTCTCTCTCTCTCTCTCTCTCTCTCTCTCTCTCTCTCTCTCTCTCTCCCTGTTCACTGTGAGTTGGTTACCATGGAGCAGAGCATTCTGTCCTGCACAGTTAGGTTGGCACCGTTACTCGTTAGAAATGGCATTGCTCACACTCAAGCCAGACACACACACACACACACGTACGTGCACATTTGCAGACACACACTTTTCACCCACAGGCAAGTCGCCCACGCCAAGCAAAAAAGCTTTCATAAACAGTACATTCTCACACACACACACATGCACGCACTCTCTTGACACATAGCGCTCCACAGGATGCAGTGAGATGAACTTAAGGTGACATCAGAGTGGGTTGCTTCTAGGGAGATGAATCTGATTGGTTGTCTCAGTGGTGACACTACCATCACCCTCCGCACACACACATGAACATAGAGTGAATACACACATTGGTAAACACAGACACAGACTCAGTAAGAAACACATCCTCAAACAAACAGTACACGACATGTCTTGGTGCATACATGAAACGGTCTCAAACTTAACAGATGCACACAGGTTCATAGAGGCACTTACACACACACTTACAAACACACACACACAGACACACACAGGGCACACGCCACTAATATCTGTCACGCTATCCAGGAATGTATGGCTCAGGATTACTGTGTGTGTGCGTATGTGTGTGTGTGTGTGTGTGTGTAGGCGTATTATGTGTGTGTGTTGTTCATCCACATAATACACTCAGGTTTTAGTGGCCTACATTATTGTATTGTTGCGAGCTTTCCCCTCTGCGTTGGCTGCAGAGCCTGTGACACATGGAGGCGTGCTTTGACGAACCCAGAAATAGTTTGGCTTCAGATGGTGTTCGGTTTTCAGATTGGGTGGATAGTATCTTGTGTGCGTGCTACTGGAATTGTTCTTATTCAAGGATTAACCCCTCGTATTTAAATTGCGCCTCTTACTCTGCAATGGGAAATACTTAATCTGTGTTTGTGTTTTGAGATCCTCAACCCACCATCAGTTGTATTCATCATTGAACCCATCTATTTTAGTTGTGCAATTCCCTAAACGTACCTCGGTTATAATAGACCGTCCACCTTACATTGATGTCCCGCACAGTGCACTCTGAGAGATTGCTAATCACTAAACTGGTTAATTCTGTCTTCATTTGAAGCAGCTTGAGGAGGATGAACAGGGGGGGGGGGGGGGGGGGGTGGACTAGCCTAAGAGGTCGCTAGTATTGGTATGGGGGGCTTGTATTGTTGGTTGATGATGAGTTGAATAATGGTGAAGAGCTGAAAGGATTATCAGCGTTCGCTAATCTGTTGCCCTGCCTGCTCCAGTCTCCGGGAGCGAGTGAGAGCAAGGAAGGAGGTTATAATACTGAGTGAACGAGAGTGTGTCGCGGGCGCCTGCCCGACAGCTGTGGGCCGAGCGCGCAGCTGATTTACTTTAGATTAGTCTGGATTGGAGCCAACTGGGATTCAATCAGGCCAACGATGCGCCTGCGCGTAAACTAACCGCTATTATCACTTGATGCCCAACCGACCTACCGGCCGGCATTCAAAGAGCATTGTGTCTTTGGTGCTTTTCCTAGGGTTGTGTTTTTTTAATGATTTAAAGGGACACAAATACTGGGAATATACGTGACATATCTGACCTAGTTTGGATTTATTTTGTAGATAAACGTGGCATCATATTCCAAAGGGGACTATTACTGCTTTTGCGCGTGGAAGAGGGAGGTGACATTCAGTAGCCATGGCTACATGTGAGTAATGCTTGCAAGTGATTGATAGTCAGTTTGTTGGACACTCAGAGCTGACTTCAATGCGTCTAATGTCAAGACAGCACGGGGCATTTTTATATCCCAAAAGTCGTGCCAGGACTAAGATGTGGCCTCAACGACTTTTACCTTATTAGGCTATTCAGAAGAAAGACATAACTTAGACAACTGACTGCTTTGTCCATAATCAGACAAGTTAACTTTTCCCTTATTGGATAGGTATGTCCTGTATATGATCAACAGTGAAAGTTTATGAGTTGTGCTAATAATCCTATCGGCACCACTTATTTTTTCAGACCATAATTGTATTTTGTATTGCACAGTCGAAGCCAGCGGAAGGACACAGCATCTGAAGTAGTTAAATAGCCGACCTTTTTGGAAATAACAGTTAAAATTAAACAACACCTGTGCTGATTTGCACCAGCAACAGTCTGTTAAGTTCAAGAAAGTCCAGCTGTTGTCTGCAGGCATCAAAGGCCTTTTGTAAAACAGTTACCTACTAGGCCTTGGCTTCCATGGATAGTGAATACAAAGTGAGATACTGCTGTGTTGCATAGGGTATCTTCCATCCTCTATCTGTCTGCCAGAGGGCTTCAATATTTAATCAGCAGTGAGCTGAGGGGGAGGGGGGAGAAGGAGGGAGGGAGGGGGATAGCCTTGCAAGGTATTTTAGGAAACCTCTGTCATTGGCCCCATACAGTAGATGGATGAGCTTTCACCGTCGCTCCGCAAGTCGGCGGGAGAAGGTCTTAAAAAGGAAAGAACAGAAGGTGTTGTTGTCTGCGTTTCGGTTATCTATCCTGAATACATCTCCACCTCTGTGTTTGCAACTGCCCCTGTGCTTAGCTTCACTCGTGTGTGCGATCAAGTTGAAATGTAGACAAAAGCTCATTCTGTTCCGGAGACCATGGCAGATTAAAAGAAGGCCGTGCACAATTGCTTTCCTCTACACACACTGTGACTGTGTCTGAGTCTTTGTGTTTGTCTCTGTCTAAAACTGCCATATTAAGGAGCCGAGTCTCTGTGAAGCATCCAGTAACGTCCTCTCTCCCTCCCCCACCCTCTAGGTTATGTGGGTATGCAACCTGTGCCGTAAGCAACAGGAGATCCTCACCAAATCAGGAGAATGGTTTTCAGAGCCGGGGGCGCGGCCAGTGAGCCTGGGCTCCGCCCTCAACGACCCAGCCGTGGGCGGTGATTCGCTGCGGGACAGGAAGCTCCTCCGCTCCAGGTCCCAGGCCCCGCCCACCAGCGCGAGCACAGGACACCCGGACGGAACGCAGCCGCCAGCCGGTGTGGCGGGGGTCACCGGGAGGGGAACGGACACCATGCCGGCATCACGGTCTCGGAGTGAACCGCCGAGAGACAAGTATGACACACGCTCACACACATAGACACACAGAGATTATAATCTCGTAGCCTTTGGCACACTGCAAAAACGGAGTCATGCATTGGTCTCACTCACACATGAACACATCTTTCTTTTTTTTTCTGACAGGAACTCAAATCTGTTCTGGTGGAAAAATCCATTTGGGGATATGGGTTGCACAGTTGCTAGATTTTTTTTGATCCCCTATTGTGAAGAAAGAGTAGTGTTGCCTGTGTCCTAATTGTTTAGCTCGAGCTGGGAAGCTAGTTGGGTCACAAGTGTTAGACTAGCGATGTTTTTAATGTACTTTGGAGTCTTATGGGTGAGCCAGCTCTGGACACTAGCACCGATTGAGAAGACATGGTGCCACAAGCAGAGTTTGTTACCGCAAAAGTGGATATTCCTTTCTATCCCTCCACCTGCAGTTTGTCGAGATGTCTTGACCTTTTGTTCCGTGCTTTTATTTCCGTCTGAGTACATATGGTGTGTCAGACTAAAATAAGTGTATCCAGGAGTGGTCAACATTAGCACCAGACACACCTGCATGCTCAAGGTTATACTTAGTCTGCTGGCGCAGTGTTGTGTGTGCGAATCATTTTATAATGCAAGGAGTTCATTTAGCCAACGCTTTTTTCCCCTCTTTGCAATACGACAGCGTGATGCTACGTCGAATGTTCATCAAGGTTGTCCATCTCCCCCTCTCCCCAGGAAACGGCCCGTGTCCCTGCATGAGCAGAACGGCAAGACGGCGGGCGTGGGGCGTGGTGGCGGCCGGAGGCTCCAGGGAAAGCTGCCGTCCCAGTCGTCCCAGGACGACCGCCCCGGACCCGGGGAGAGGCGGGACGGCCGGCGCCTGGAGAAGGTCCGCTCTCAGGACTACCAAGACGGGGAGGAGGAGGAGCCGGGCTCCCGGGGCCACGCCCAGATGGACCCGCACCGGCGACGCCAGGAGGAGGAGGAGCGCGAGCGCCGGCGGCGGGAGGAGGAGTTCCAGACGCGTTACCGCAGCGACCCCAACTTGGCGCGCTACCCCGTCAAGCCGCAGAAGGAGGAGCAGGAGATGCGCATGCACGCCAGGGTGTCCAAGGTGCGCCACGAGCGCCGCCACAGCGACAACGCCATCAACGAGGTGGGGCTGGAGGGGGGAGGGGGAGGAGGGGGGGGGGACGTGCCTGAGAACCGCCTCGGTAGGCGAGGGGTGGGCGGCGGCGGCGGGGGCGGGGCGGGCGACACCGACCGCAAGGCCCTGCTGGAGAACCACCGCGCCTACTCGATGGATAGGACCGTGGGGGGCGGCGGCGGCGGAGGGAGGCCTCAGCCGGCCGGCGGCCCGCGAACGGGGCCCCATCCCGGGGTTCCCGCGCCCGCGGACTGGGGGCCCAACAAACTGGAGCCGAGCCCAGCGAGAAGGGAGAAAGGAGGCGGGGGCGGCGACGGCCTGCTGAGAAAAGACTCCCAGAGCTCGGACCAATCGGAGTCGCTGCGCCCGCCCCCTCCCCGGCCCTATAAGAGCAAACGGGGCGTGAACAAGCGTCAGATGTCCATCAGCAGCTCCGAGGAGGAGGGCGGCTCCACGCCAGAGTACACCAGCTGCGAGGACGTGGACATGGAGAGCGTCAGCGAGAAAGGTCAGTAGGCGGGGGCCGCTCAACAGCTGGATGCCACAGCCCTGGCCGGGCTTACCCCACAGGTCGCCGGAAAGCTGTCACTCTGTCGTGTGTGTGTGTGTGCGTGCGTGTGTGTCCTGTCGTAGATCTCGGCCTCTCAGATCATCGCTGTACGGTTTGCCGCCAGCCGTGGCGCTTGTATCCCAGCTTTCCTCATCGTTCCCTCACGCACTCTCTGCCTCGCTGGCCACTCACGCTTCTTGCACATGACCTCATGTCCTCTCATAGACACGTCACCTCACGTAGCTCTTGTTTTTTGTGTAACTTCCTGTCTCTTGCAGCTAGCTCATGTGCAAGTGATAGCCCTACTTAGTCTTACCTCCTTAAAATAGTTTCCTTTTTTTTTTTCTTTTTTTTTTTTTGAGCATATCTGTGATGTGAATCCATACATATGTCCATACATATGTAAAAAGCTCTAAACTGTCGACATGAAATAGCCATCCATCCTGGAACACTGCCATGCGACCATGCCATCTTTTTCCTTTGGCTTCGACCATTCCTTCCGCGTCCAACAAATGTGTTTGAATAAACACATCTCGATGTCCCTGTCATTGATGTGACATATTATCTATGTCTTCTGTTTGGCCATCCGCTTCGAAACAGGAAATCACATTTCAGCCCTGTTACCATGCCTGCACTCCTGACACGACTAAACCACGTCACTCCAGGGACTTCTCTCCCTCATATTTTCCAAACTTCCTGTGATTTAGGACAGACGATTTTCAGATTTAGGTCAACAAGCGAGCTCGCTCTTTTTATGTAACGCTCCACCGTCAAGCAACCAAGACTGTCTGGCTGCACCAGCCGTGATGTTGGACCTTGACGAGGTCCCATCTCTCATAGCTTAGTGCTGCATATTCACGTTTGCCTCCTCTTCAGCTCGCAAAGCCAGCTTAAAAAAAAACTCTAAAATAATCTAAAGTAAGATTATGTCATATACAAAAGAGAAAGATAAATGTAATGGTATGTCCTATCATATATCTTAAGAAGATATAAAAAACCAAGTCGGCCTATGGGGGCAAATCCTACTATGGTCATGTGGTTGGCTGTTAGTCTTTGCCTCACTGAAGCAGGCTACGTAGCTAAGATGGCAGCGTTGCGCCAACGCCACAGTCAAGGGGTTCATTTCGTGGACCTATCTGCTCATCTCGATCCCCAGTAACCGCATCGACCCCCCCCCCCCCCCCCCTCCCTCGACACCCCCCCCCCATCCCAAACTAGATGTTTTAATCCAGATTAACAGTTACACCCGGGTGGCCATCGAGTGCAGGGGTTGGATTATTAGCTGTCTTGAATTATCGAATGGGGCGGGAGCCACGGGATTCCCCCTCTGAAATTCCCACTCTGGTTGGCTGGAGTGCAGTGACGGGAGTCAAGCTCTACTCGTATGTCTGTAGAGATCTTAAATAGCCTGTACATTTGTCACTAATGTGAACATGGGCTGAATGGATTGATGTTTCTGGTTCTACCTATAGTCCACTCAAATCTATGACACAGTTTGGAATGAGATATTGCTAATTGTTTGGGGAAATTGTTTAGTTGTTGACTGCATGTGCAGTCTAAAACCGGCACTGTGCGATATGTTTTTAAAAGGCTTCAAGCACTCTGAATTGACGGCGTAACAGCGTTCAGTGGGGTGTGCACAGTACTACACACTTGACATGCTGTTTAGTGGACCTGCACCACACTTTTACTGATGCAATCAAGTCGGTCAAATGAGATTGTAAAACTTTTACGTCGTGCTGTATAATATTCCGTTGGGTGGCTGGCAGTTTGAATACTCCAGGCGTATTGGAGAAACAGACCAGCTGTTTTTAAGAGCCTAAGGGAAAAGCTTTATGAAATGAGGGCTCTATTTAAAGACACTGTTGACGCGATTTACCTGCTGAGTATATTTACAGTAATAGGAAGCTGAGGATTCCATTTCCGGCAATGTTATTGGTCGGTTTCCTGAAGTGTTGAGGGGATGAAGAGGAGACTGCTGATAGGAAGTGATGGGGGAAATTTGACCTGCATTTAAGTGTCGATGTCAGTACTTAACAGTGTGTGAGTGGGATAAGTTGTGTGTGTGTGTGTTTTAAGAAGTAATTGATGCCCATTAACAAACTGTATCCCAGTTTACAGTAAAGTGATTGATTTCCTTACCATGGCCCCAACCATTTCCCTCTTCCTAATCCGTTATACAACATGGACAGTGTGTGTGTTCGCCGCCCATCTCTCTGACCAGGAGTGCTCTGAGGTCACTAAGGGTCAGGGTAAAGCTGGACCTGTGTCAGCCTATCTCAATGACCTGCTTCATTCTAGTTATGTAGAGTGGCTCTCTGTCGCATCACAGAGAAACACCTTTCCCCAAAAAAGACAAACAAACATAAAGACTAACCATGGGATTTTGTGTTGGTGTTTACGGCATCATAGGAGTAGGCTACTTTTGGATTAGTTAGAGTAGTTATGAGAGTATACATTCTAAATTTAGGATTCATACTGTTTAGATAGTGGCAGCAAAATCTGCTGTGGTCAGGGAATGTGATCGAGTTTGTGATCATTAGCGTTACATGCACTTAAGACATCCTTTGATGTTACTTTAGGAACAAGAACTACCGATATTATGTTATCTTCTCTTGTGTGTGTGAGTGTGTGTGTGAGTGTGTGTGTGCTAAAAACTGAACTCAGCATTTTAGCAAAGTGGCTATTCAGCAGATGTTCCCTCAAGCGTTCTGAGAGCTTTAGAAGTTGTGTTGTATGATTCTACCTCCCCATCCGACAGCTAACACTCACAGAGTCACAAACATGCCGTCGTCCGTAGACAACCAAGCAACCTGGTAATGTCAACGGCTGTTACCGCAAAGTCTCATTTTACTCTGGGAGTCGGCACAGAATGTGTTCTCAAAAGGCTTGGCTTCATAGTCACCGTTGGGCAGTGACTTCCCGTCGCCCTCCTCAGAAGTGCCCTCATTCTGTTTTCAGGATGTGACATCTCTCCGCCGAACCAGGAAATAGCCCTCGCATGTGTGTCTGTAGCCTCCAACTCTTCCAGCTCGTCCCAGACAGCCTTCAGATCCGCGGCCATGGTTGTCTGCCAGCCCCCTGGAGCGCTCCCAAACCCAGCCCTCGCCACCCTTTCCTGGGGAAGCTTCGAGCTCCCAGATAGAAAGCCGTGATATCACTCTGCTGTCGTCCCCCTCTGAGGACGCGAGGGGCATTGGAGGCTGTGCCGGGCACGGACGCGGCCCGTCTGCTCGTGGTTAGCGCTCTGGGAAGGGTGGCGCTCTGAGGCGGGTCTGATGTGTGTCCAGTCCTGGTCTTTGCCACCATCTGTCGGTGTTAACGAGAGCTGGATCACTCCGCGTGTGTGTGTGTCTGTGTGTGTGTGTGTGTGTTGACAGTCCCTGGTCTTTTCTTTCTCACGGGTGCTGCACTGAGCTGAATTCTACTGTTGTTTTTCTAACTTTTTTCCTCACTGTGTATGTCTTTTCTTCCTCTCTCTCTCTCTCTCTCTCTCTCTCTCTCTCTCTCTCTCTCTCTCTCTCTCTCTCTCTCTCTCTCTCTCTCTCTCTCTCTCTCTCTCTCTCTCTCTCTCTGTCTCTCTGTAGGTGACTGGGACTGCTACCCACTTGATCCTGCAGTGTGGCATGTAAGTTTCCAGACAATGCGACAGATTGGTCCTCACCACGCTGGAGCCGTCACGCCCATGTCACACACATGCAGGCATACTGTGGAATAACAGATTACCGTCTAGCGTCTAACAGATTACGGCCTGGCCTGTGTGAATAGAACAATTTGTTCTGAACTGTTGTGGGTCTCACACCCATCCTGCCCTGTTTTTGTCCCTGCCACACCCTCCTTACCTCCCTTCACCTCTACACCCCCCCCCTCTTTCACCCATGTCTCTCTTCCCCATCCTCCCTAACACCTACCGTCCCCTTTCGCTCTGTCTGATGGGATTAAATCACTATCCTTCCATCTCTCTCTATGTGCCCCTCTCTCTCTCTCTCTCTCTCTGCCTCTCTCTCTCTATCTGCCTCTCTCTCTCTCTCCCCATTTCTCCCCCCTCCCCTCCTTTTGCTCTCATCCTTTATTGCTCTCTGCCCCCATCTCTCTCCCCCTCCCCACCTTTCCTCCCTCTGCCTCTCCCTCCCTCCTTCCGTGCAGCATCCAGTTACGTGGCAGCCCTCCAAGGAGGGCGATCATCTTATCGGCCGCATCACCCTGAGCAAGAGGTCGGCCATGCCCAGAGAGGCTGGCTCCTTACTGGGGCTGAAGGTGAGGTGGGGGGAGGGGGGAGGGAGGGAGGGAGGGAGGGAGGGAGGGAGGGAGGGGGGAGGGGGGAGGGAGGGAGATGTGTTACTTGATCTGAGACCAATTACACCACAACACCCCCACACATCTTCCAGGTAGGGAGGTGCCACTCTGAGTCTGATCCCAATTAAAAGTGTCGCTCCCTGGCCTGACAGTGCCCTGGCACGACCCCTGGAGGTAGAGGGTTCTGATCAGATGGTTGATACCAGAGGTATGCAGGGGGGAGGTGGGCAGAGGAAGGGCCAGGGAGGGGGAGGGGGTGACCTGACACTCATAAAGGGAAACCATCATGTGGACTTCACTGTCCTTCGGGACCCCTGTAGCAAAGCATTAGCGGACGTGGTCAGGTTATAGCTACCACTTAGTGATGGACTGCTGTTCCTCATTATGCTTTGTCCTGTGTGTGTGTGTGTGTGTTTAGGTGGTGGGAGGGAAGATGACAGAGACAGGAAGACTCGGGGCCTTCATCACCAAAGTAAAGAAGGGAAGCCTGGCGGACGTGGTGGGACACCTTCGAGCAGGTAGGCAGCCCGGACCTGCTGAATCTAACCAATCACAGGCCAATCCCTGGGTAGCAACTGGTGACCCACTATTTATGACTATTCGTGATTGGCTACGGACAGTTTTTACATGTATTTGGATAAAGGCCACTGCTAAATGAATAAAATGTGAATGAATACCAATGTAAATACGATAATACATGACGGGTGACTGGGCGCAGGTTGTTATCTAATCAGAGGTTGATGACCTGTAGTTCAGAGCTGAATCAGCCGCAATTTGGTTTCCCAGGTGACGAAGTCCTGCAGTGGAACGGGAAGTCATTACCGGGGGCGACCAAGAAGGAAGTGTACAACATCATCCTGGAGTCCAAGGCGGAGCCTCAGGTGGAAATAGTCGTCTCTAGACCCATAGGGTGAGCCGTCGCTTTAAACACAACACGATTGGTCGTTCTGTTTTCTGCTAGGTGCTATTTGACTTTCACTTTCAATGAGTTGATTTCTTGGCCACTTCTGATTTGTCTCCTTCTTCCCCACAAAAAAGATCAATCCATCGCATAATATCCCAAAACTTCTTGAGAAAGGTCTATAGAGCCTACCAGTAAGTCGTGAGCTAATCACTGTCCTGAGGCCCCGCCCCTTTCCCCCCCAACCCCTCTGACTGTCAAGAGGCCCCGCCCCTTTCCCCCCCAACCCCTCTGACTGTCAAGAGGCCCCGCCCCTTTCCCCCCCAACCCCTCTGACTGTCCAGAGGCCCCGCCCCTTTCCCCCCCAACCCCTCCGACTTGTTGAGAAACCCATCTCTTAGGCCTCCAAGTCTTTCTCCTCTTTACCCCTAGAACCGGATACCCTGTGTGTTATATATTGCGTATTCCTTGAACATCCTTGTTGGCCTTGTATCCTTCTGATGCCTGTATCCAAGCCAGTGTTTTGTGCCCTCTCTGTGTGCGTGTGGGTTTTGTATTCCGAGAATGCACAATGACTACTGAATGCTTCGATCACTTGTCCTACTGCTCAAGCTAACAAGCTAACAAGCTGACCAAACCCTTCTCTCCTCCTTTAGAGACATACCGAGAATCCCGGAAACGTCCCATCCTCCTTTAGAATCAAGTAAGCAGCCGCCACTGGTTTCCTCCCTCAAAAAAAAAACCCTGCTCTCACGGTCAGCTTCCTATTAGAAACCCCTCCCTCCCCTCCTCCCTCCCTCCCTCCCTCCCTCCCTCCCTCCCTCCCTCCCTCCCTCCCTCCCTCCCTCCCTCCCTCCCTCCCTCCCTCCCTCCCTCCCTCCCTCCCCTCCCCTCCCCTCCCCTCCCCTCCCTCCCTCCCTCCCGTGTGTGTGTTGACCCCCTGGTGGTTCTCTCCCCTCCCAGCGGGCTCCAGCTCGTTCGAGTCCCAGAAGATGGATCGCCCCTCCATCTCCGTCATGTCGCCCACTAGCCCGGGCACCCTCCGAGCCCTGCCCCTCGTGCTGCCAGGCCAGCTCTCCGTGAGTGACCCGCTGGGGGGGTGGTGGGGGGGAGAGGGATGGAGGGAGAGAGGGAGGGAGGAGGGGAGGGGAGGGAGGGAGGGAGGTAAAGCAGGGGGATGGAGGGGGGAGGGAGGGGTCGGAAATGGAGAGAGAGACGTGTCCTCCAGGACAGACGATTTGACCCTGCTTTTTCGCCCCCCCCCCCCGTCCTCCGTCCTCCGTCCCCCCCCCCCCCCCGTCCTCAGGTCAAGCTGTGGTACGACAAAGTGGGCCACCAGCTCATCGTCAACGTCCTCCAAGCCATAGACCTGCCCCCCCGGCTCGACGGACGCCCCAGGAACCCCTACGTCAAGATGTACTTCCTGCCTGACCGAAGGTAGGCGGAGCCTCCAGCGTCACCGTCACTCCTCCCTGTACGGAGCTGACTTCCTGACTCGCACACGAGGGCGCACACACGACTCACAGGGTGTCCGGGTTAACCTGGGGGATGAACATAGTATGTCATCTGTTCCAGCTTTGTATCTCGTTTGAGAAGCACCAGAGTAAAGACACTGTGTATCATCTTTGAAGTTTATAAAGAATAAATCGCTCGTAAAAAAACCCTCACAATTCAGTGGGCGGTAGATGGATTTAGCCCAGCTGAGGGTAGATGCGACAGGCTCTTACTGAGTGGCGGCTCGCCCCCCCCCCTCCCCCTGCGCGCCCCTGTTCCTCCTCGTCCCCCCAGTGACAAGAGCAAGCGGCGGACCAAGACGGTGAAGAAGAGCGCCGAGCCCAAGTGGAACCAGACGTTCCTCTACTCCCACGTGCACCGCCGCGACTTCCGGGAGCGCATGCTGGAGATCACCGTCTGGGACCAGCCCCGGGTGCAGGAGGAGGAGAGCCACTTCCTGGGAGAGGTAGGGAGCACACACACATACAGGCACACGCACACGCACACTCTCAAGGGGCGCAGATGCAGTGAAGAAAATGGCCGTCATGTTCATACAGGCACTTTTTCTCTCCCTCTCTCTCTCTTTCTTTCATGAACACCATGGATGTCCTTTGCCCCTCAATATCCTGTTTCCCTCCTCTGTGTGTGAATCCCTCCCTGCTTGTGTGGATCTCAACCTCCTCTCCACCATCTCTCTCTCTCTCTCTCTCTCTCTCTCTCTCTCTCTCTCTCTCTCTCTCTCTCTCCCCCCCCCCCCCTCAGATCCTGATAGAGCTGGAGACGGCCCTGCTGGACGACCTGCCCCACTGGTACAAGCTCCAGTCCCACGACGTGTCGTCCCTGCCTCTGCCCCAGCCCTCGCCCTGCCTCCCCCGCAGGCAGCTCCACGGGGACAGCCCCAGCAAGAAGCTGCAGAGTAAGGCCCCTTGGGTGGGGCGTTGGGGGGGGGAGGGTCGGTGACAAACAGTGAATGGAAATGTGTGGCTGGTTATGTTGGTAGGATTGTGCAGTGGTCGTGTGTGTGTGTGTGTGTGTGGATGCTTGGTAGGGCGTCAGTTTGTGTGTGTGTGCTTTGAAACTAACATCTGAGGTATAGATTTGTTCCTCTTTCAGTATGTTCTTTGATTCACTTTCTATGAACTCGTCTGCGTTCGAGATCGATCGCAATTTCCAGGGAAGACTCTCAACGCAGCTGTGTGTGTGTGTGTGTCCGTCACTATGCAGGGTCCCATCGCATCATTGAAACAGAGTGTGATGAAGGTTTAACGGTAGTGACCAAAGGTGGGTGGGGGGCATGGTTACCACGGTTACACAGACTGACCCAGAGGTTGTCCCGCACTGGAGAGAGAGAGAGAGAGAACACACCTGCCACTGTACACACACACACCTGCTACTGTACACACACACCTGCTACTGTACAGACACACACCTGCTACTGTACACACACACCTGCTACTGTACACACACACCTGCTACTGTACACACACACACCCTCTACTGTATACACACACACCTGCTACTGCACGCACACACACCTGCTTTGCCACAACCAAACGCCTTTCACCGCACCAAAACCAAGCGATCACGAATACCATTTCAAACTTGAAGACTTAGTTGCATCTTTTTGACCCACCCACACCCCAAATTCGGAGATCAAAATTTCGTTCCAAGAACGAAATGTAGCCGGATATGCATTCAAACAATGACTAAATTGTAGCGTTTCCTCGGCCACACACCGCACTGCATCCACAGCCCCTGGGCGACCCCTCTCCTGTCTCCTCCTCTGCTGAACACGAGCAGCATCAGAACGGGACCACTGGAGCACTGAGCGCATGGTAGATTCTAGAACTCTCCACCGCCCATTCCACCGACTCTGCCATCCTCCTGCATGCCCTTCAGTAGAGCCCGGGGCTCCTTCTCTGCAGACCGACTTGTGCCCCTGTGCTGGGATAAAGTACACCCGTTTGCTTCCAACCATCTCGCTGTTTAACAAGTCTTCCCAGGGCAGCACTGTCCCTGCCTGGGCTAAATGGTCACCTTGTCATGCAAGGATGAAACATTTGCCGGATGTGGGGAACAGACGGCTAACTTGGATAGCTTAGCTTCCTTGAGCTAACTCTCCTGTCGGCCAGTTTGCAGTAGGTATTCTTTATCCCAGGGCGGAGTTCTGTGTCTGGCATGGGTCTGAACAGCGTTGCTGTCCTAGCAGTGGTGGTACCAACTGCTGTAGTAGTACTGTAGTAGTAGTAGTAGTACTGTAGTGGTGGTGGCACACCACCAGCATGATATCAGTCGCTTCTGGAAACTTCTGTGAGAGGATGACGTGGTGTCAAAGGTGCGCTTGGCTTCTGATGTCACGTAGCGGTACACTAATGCCTTTATTCTCTGTGTTTGTTTGTGTGTGTGTTTGTTTGTGTGTGTGTGTATGTGCATTTATGCTCCGAATGCGTGTGTGTACACATATGCTTCGGCTTGTGGGTTTTCGCTTGCGTGCGCCTGTGTGTGTGTGTGTGTGTGTGTGTGTGTGTGCAGGTGCGGAGCGTAGCTCCAGGGAGAGGGAGAGGAGCAGCACCCTGGCTGTCCCGGAGCAGCAGAGACAGGCCCAGCATCGCTCTCGCTCCGTTTCCCCTCACAGGGAGGAGCAGGGCAGGGCCCGCTCACGGCCCGCCCACGTCCCCATGCAGAGGTGGGGGGGCCCTTTAACTCACACACACACACACACCCGCATGCACACAGACAGACTGACACACACAGCCTCTCTCTCTCTCACTCACTCACTCACTCACAATCTCTCTCTCTCTCTCTCTCTCTCTCTCTCTCTCTCTCTCTCTCTCACACTCTCTCTCTCACTCACACTCTCTCTCTCTCTCTCTCTCTCTCTCTCTCTCTCTCTCTCTCTCTCTCTCTCTCACACTCACACTCTCTCTCACACACACACACACACACACACAGTATATACAGACAGACTGACACACACACTCACACTCTCTCTCACACACACACACACACACACACACAGTATATACAGACAGACTGACACACACACACACACACACACAGTATATACAGACAGACTGACACACACACACACACACAGTATATACAGACAGACTGACACACACACACAGTACATACAGACAGACATACACACACACTTGCTGAGTTAACAGTCTACTGTATGCTCCATGCGTTAGGAGTCTGGACGAGATCCCTCAGAATCGCCACCACTCCTACTCTCCCTCCCGTTACCACGGTGCCCACCTGGAGCACCAGCGCTCTGGGGACTCGGACTACGAGTACTCCGAGGACAGGTAACCACGTTGCCCCGGTAACCACTTTGCCCCGGTAACCACGCTCCCTGGTAACACCACCCAGCTGAAACACATAGAGAGCTTAGGACAGTACGATTGGGGATCCGAGGGTTTCTGAAGGGAGTTCTAGTTTGTTCTTCAGGTGCCTGGTGTTGTGAACTGCAGGTACTTTAAAAGAGATCATGTTAGAGTTAGAGGGTTGGGGGTCTACTTTGAGCTGGGGGCTGAGACTGTTATTGAGGGTTGGGGGTCTACTTTGAGCTGGGGGCTGAGACTGTTATTGAGGGTTGGGGGTCTACTTTGAGCTGGGGGCTGAGACTGTTATTGAGGGTTGGGGGTCTACTTTGAGCTGGGGGCTGAGACTGTTATTGAGGGTTGGGGGTCTACTTTGAGCTGGGGGCTGAGACTGTTATTGAGGGTTGGGGGTCTACTTTGAGCTGGGGGCTGAGACTGTTATTGAGGGTTGGGGGTCTACTTTGAGCTGGGGGCTGAGACTGTTATTGAGGGTTGGGGGTCTACTTTGAGCTGGGGGCTGAGACTGTTATTGAGGGTTGGGGGTCTACTTTGAGCTGGGGGCTGAGACTGTTATTGAGGGTTGGGGGTCTACTTTGAGCTGGGGGCTGAGACTGTTATTGAGGGTTGGGGGTCTACTTTGAGCTGGGGGCTGAGACTGTTATTGAGGGTTGGGGGTCTACTTTGAGCTGGGGGCTGAGACTGTTATTGAGGGTTGGGGGTCTACTTTGAGCTGGGGGCTGAGACTGTTATTGAGGGTTGGGGGTCTACTTTGAGCTGGGGGCTGAGACTGTTATTGAGGGTTGGGGGTCTACTTTGAGCTGGGGGCTGAGACTGTTATTGAGGGTTGGGGGTCTACTTTGAGCTGGGGGCTGAGACTGTTATTGAGGGTTGGGGGTCTACTTTGAGCTGGGGGCTGAGACTGTGTTATTGAGGGTTGGGGGTCTACTTTGAGCTGGGGGCTGAGACTGTGTTATTGAGGGTTGGGGGTCTACTTTGAGCTGGGGGCTGAGACTGTTATTGAGGGTTGGGGGTCTACTTTGAGCTGGGGGCTGAGACTGTTATTGAGGGTTGGGGGTCTACTTTGAGCTGGGGGCTGAGACTGTGTTATTGAGGGTTGGGGGTCTACTTTGAGCTGGGGGCTGAGACTGTGTTATTGAGGGTTGGGGGTCTACTTTGAGCTGGGGGCTGAGACTGTGTTATTGAGGGTTGGGGGTCTACTTTGAGCTGGGGGCTGAGACTGTTATTGAGGGTTGGGGGTCTACTTTGAGCTGGGGGCTGAGACTGTTATTGAGGGTTGGGGGTCTACTTTGAGCTGGGGGCTGAGACTGTTATTGAGGGTTGGGGGTCTACTTTGAGCTGGGGGCTGAGACTGTTATTGAGGGTTGGGGGTCTACTTTGAGCTGGGGGCTGAGACTGTGTTATTGAGGGTTGGGGGTCTACTTTGAGCTGGGGGCTGAGACTGTGTTATTGAGGGTTGGGGGTCTACTTTGAGCTGGGGGCTGAGACTGTGTTATTGAGGGTTGGGGGTCTACTTTGAGCTGGGGGCTGAGACTGTGTTATTGAGGGTTGGGGGTCTACTTTGAGCTGGGGGCTGAGACTGTGTTATTGAGGGTTGGGGGTCTACTTTGAGCTGGGGGCTGAGACTGTGTTATTGAGGGTTGGGGGTCTACTTTGAGCTGGGGGCTGAGACTGTGTTATTGAGGGTTGGGGGTCTACTTTGAGCTGGGGGCTGAGACTGTGTTATTGAGGGTTGGGGGTCTACTTTGAGCTGGGGGCTGAGACTGTGTTATTGAGGGTTGGGGGTCTACTTTGAGCTGGGGGCTGAGACTGTGTTATTGAGGGTTGGGGGTCTACTTTGAGCTGGGGGCTGAGACTGTTATTGAGGGTTGGGGGTCTACTTTGAGCTGGGGGCTGAGACTGTTATTGAGGGTTGGGGGTCTACTTTGAGCTGGGGGCTGAGACTGTTATTGAGGGTTGGGGGTCTACTTTGAGCTGGGGGCTGAGACTGTTATTGAGGGTTGGGGGTCTACTTTGAGCTGGGGGCTGAGACTGTTATTGAGGGTTGGGGGTCTACTTTGAGCTGGGGGCTGAGACTGTGTTATTGAGGGTTGGGGGTCTACTTTGAGCTGGGGGCTGAGACTGTGTTATTGAGGGTTGGGGGTCTACTTTGAGCTGGGGGCTGAGACTGTTATTGAGGGTTGGGGGTCTACTTTGAGCTGGGGGCTGAGACTGTTATTGAGGGTTGGGGGTCTACTTTGAGCTGGGGGCTGAGACTGTTATTGAGGGTTGGGGGTCTACTTTGAGCTGGGGGCTGAGACTGTTATTGAGGGTTGGGGGTCTACTTTGAGCTGGGGGCTGAGACTGTTATTGAGGGTTGGGGGTCTACTTTGAGCTGGGGGCTGAGACTGTTATTGAGGGTTGGGGGTCTACTTTGAGCTGGGGGCTGAGACTGTTATTGAGGGTTGGGGGTCTACTTTGAGCTGGGGGCTGAGACTGTTATTGAGGGTTGGGGGTCTACTTTGAGCTGGGGGCTGAGACTGTTATTGAGGGTTGGGGGTCTACTTTGAGCTGGGGGCTGAGACTGTTATTGAGGGTTGGGGGTCTACTTTGAGCTGGGGGCTGAGACTGTTATTGAGGGTTGGGGGTCTACTTTGAGCTGGGGGCTGAGACTGTTATTGAGGGTTGGGGGTCTACTTTGAGCTGGGGGCTGAGACTGTGTTATTGAGGGTTGGGGGTCTACTTTGAGCTGGGGGCTGAGACTGTGTTATTGTTCTTGACACACATTCCCTCAGTGGACTTTTCTGCCGTTGACTCCCGTATCTTAGCAACTTGGTGAAGCTGAGAAGGTTGAGAACTGTGTTTTCAGTCGTTTGCATTGTACAACCCTAGTTTTGTTGTCGCACTACTAATACTACTAACTGTCTGAATGACCTCATAATAACGTATGGAAGTCGAGCATCGTGATGAATACTAGTGCTGATGCGGACTTTATGCCAACTCAGACTTTATGATTTCTTGATTTCTCTCATTCATAACCCACGGGTTCGTCTGATTTGACATCCTCTTACGTTGTGTTTTTGGGTTTTCTTTTCTTCTTTTTTTTGTTTTTTCTTCATTGGTTGTCAATTTACCCATCGCCATGGCGATCACAGTGAGGTCCTGGAGATGCACAGGTCTATCCGGGGCGGAAGTGCCGAGTGCCTGCACACAAACAGGTAAACACCCACAAAAACGACAGCCAGACAGTCCCAGACTTGACTGTTATCCTAGCCCTCCTCCTCCTCCCCCTCCTTCCATCTTAATCGACCAGCTCCATCATTTCCTCATCTTCACTCGCTACGTTAACAACCCATCTTAACTCCCTGTGTGTGTTACCAGTCCCAGCTCCGCCCCCCCCCCCACACACACACTTGCTTCCCACGCGTGGAACACGCACGCCTTGAATCCCCACCCACCCGGTTTCAGCGTGTCCATACGCCCATGTCCACAAAACTAGGACCTCTCCACTGGCTATGACTGGCACACGCCCACCCAGCAACAACACTAGACCTCACGCAAATATCAGCAGCTGCACCGCTGACATCACACAAGTCCCAATCTCTTTTGTTGAACTCAACCGAGCCTGAATATGTTTTTGTTTATATTTTGTCTCCATTTTCTTTCCCCCACCTCCTCCTTTTTTTCTTTTGCTTCCTGTCTCTTGCTCTTGCGTCTCACACGTCCAGAGGTGTCACTAAACAGAGCAACACCCTCCCTCCCAAAATGCCCCTTTTAGTAAACGGTATCCACAAAGACATATACAGGTAAGCCCCCTCCAGCAGTCGCCCCGCCCCAGATTCTCCCGCTCCCCCCTGTCCCCTCACTCAGACCCCCGGGCTCATGGACGGGCCCCCGGAGGCCCGTGACGTTGAGCCGGACAAGGGGGAAGCCACGTTTTCCTCCACGTGATACCCCTCGTGCTCCAGAGAGCTCCGCCCGTGCTTGGCGCGTGCTTGGTGCGTGTTGTGCCCGTGATGCTTTGGCTAACCCTTCCCCGCCACCCCCCCCCCTCCCCCCCACCGCTTCCTCACACGTGTCTCTCCTTCACCGGCGCCTCTCCTTCCCAAAACGCCGAATACGATGTGTTGTGACGTCGGCGCTTTGCTTCCCCTTCCCCCCCCCCCCCCCCCCCCACAGCGGGATATGACAACAGGGGTATAACAGCCTGCGTTAGGGCTGTGTGGTCTGACTCGGAGATCCATTAGCATAGCTTAGTTGTCTAAACGTTCCTAATCCAAGGTTGTGAACCATCACCATCCTGACCGATTAGATGTCCCAGCCCCAGCACACACAGGCCTGTGTCCGCGAAACACGGCCGCCAACCCCAAACTCTTACCCCCGCGGTACGGCGCGGAAACTCTCTAATCCTTTGTCCTCCCCCTCGTATCACAGTCTAGCTTAGAGCTGTGCTCTGTTTCCCCAGTGTTCATACAAGTGTCCTGGGCACCGCCGGGGGGGGAAAGCTCTGGATGTTTAGATGCTCTTACGCAACCGGCATTACGTTTAATCCCTCTGGATATGCCGGAGTGGGAGTCGTCGAGTCGGACGGGGGGGTGGGTTTACGGTCGCATCGGCGTCGCATCGTGACGGCAGCGCTCTCCTAAATCACCGAGATGTGCACAGGACGTGGCTGGTTTGGCCGTGCGTCCGAGGGGCTGGCGTCTGCAGACCCGGGCCTGCAGCCGAGGGCTTTTCGCTTGTCGAGTCGAGTGAGGTCTGCTTCTCAGGCCTGCCCGAGGTTTTCAGATTTCTGGCGTCACCCCCGGAGCCGCGTGTTTCGCGCGTCGCTTCGAGCTGGTGCAGCGTGCGGCGGAGGGCTTCTAGGCGTGGCCCTCCACCAGACGGTCCTGCGAGCGCGCTATCGTTTGGAGATTAGAAGGGAATAGATTTGATCGCCTACCAAACCTGGGTTCTCTCCTAGGTCTCAAGAAATCCCAATACTGTGTTACAATCCCACTGACGGCTGTTTGACTATTGGTTGCAATAATGAGAAATGTAACATTTCATTCGGCAGTTATTTTTAGAAATGACCTTTTTCCAGTGATTCAGTTTGCTTTCTGCATGCCCGTTTTCAGTGTCTTTTCTCTCTTTCTTTTGGCATGTCTGTGCAACTGTGTGTGTGTGTGTGACGTGTGTGTGTGGCATGTGTCCCGCTGCCTTGCATGTGCGCCCGGGCGGCCCCTGTAGCTCCACCCTCCCCGCCTGCCTAAAGAGCAAGCCCACGGCGGCGGCGGCGCCCCGGCGGCGGCTGGAAGGGGGCGTGGCCGCGCCCCGCGGTGTCCTCACGCACCGCGTGCTCAGGTTCACTGATGAGGTCACGGTTAGGTAAGAGAGAGGCGGGGACCTTACCATCCTCCCTCCAAACACACAGGAAATACCCCCTCACCCACGCCCTCTCCCGTCCCCCAGGAAAACCATCCGAAACACCCATCAAAGAATCGAATAACCTCTCTCCCTCCCTGATCCCGGTGCTTGACTTTCCACATAAAAATCACAAAGAGCTTAGATCAAATACACACGAGTCCTTTTGTGGCGTGCAGGGCATACATTGAGCCTTTGTATGTGCTGCGTCATGTTGCGCGACGGTCGGATCAGCCGTCTGTCATTGTGTCGCCGGGCACGGCAGCGAAACTTTCTCTCCTCTCCTGTCGAACACACCAGGCAGGCCCCTTTGGAAATTCACTTCCTCCCCATGGTAAGAGGAGAGCTAGGCGGCTCGTGTTGCAGTTCGCTCAGCTCTCCTCACGCACACACACACACACACCCTCACACACAAACAGACACACCCTCACACACTCACGCTCACACCCTCACACACACACACACGCACACATGCGCACACACACACACCCTCACACACACACGCACAGGAACACACTGCCCCCGTCTCTCCTCCATCCACTTAGAGTGCGTTCCCATGGCAACGCTCCAACCTTCCCTCTTTGGCTTGTAACTACAGGATATGGCCATAAGGGCCAGTGCTCATGATAAATGACGACTGAACTGTATACATCAGGCCCACTTATACTATTAGATAGAGATTGTGTCTAATGGGTTTTCCTGTCTTTTTGTTCTGTCTTTTCCTCCTCTTCTTCTCTCCCTTCTTTGTTGTGTCTTCCCTTTTTTTCTTTCTTCCATCTGGTCCATTTCTTCTTCAATATGACTTTTCCCATCCTTCTCTTTTGCTGTCTTGGCTCTCCTCCGATTGCCCCTCGTTCTGTCTTCCCATCTCTCTCTCTGTCTCGCTCTCTCTCTCTCTCTCTCTCCCATCTCCCCTCTCTGTGCTGTAGTGATCTGCAGCCGTCGTTGGACAGAGTTCGGAGTGCCAGTACCACCTGCCTGAGACCAGACACCAACTTCCACTCCCCCGATAGAGACAGGTAACACACAGACACAGACCCACACACACACATCCACTGGACGCCATCACTTGCTGTCCTCACTTGGGCCGACATTTCACACTGACCCTCAACGATTCGCACCTGTGCGGCCCCCCCCCCCCGGTCGTGCTGGACCCGCCCGGAGCCCCTCTCTGGGGCACACTCACCCCTCTCACCGCTCTCCTCCTCCTCTCCCTGTGTGGCCACCGGGGGGCGCTGCACCCCCACACTCCCACCACCCCCCCCCCTCCTGCCACCAGGTGCTCCAACTCTCTGCCCCGCCGACGGCCCGCCAGCCCCAGGATCTTAGTAGAGCATGCCTCCCCAGAAGAAGACAGGTACCGCCCCCTGCCCCCTGACCCCCCCCCCCCTCCTCCTCCTGGCCTGCTGGCCTTGATACTCCCTGTCCCTCGTTGTCTTGGTAGCTACTAGCTAGCCTGCGCTGTGGAGTGCCCGCCATCCCTGCTCCTCCGGCTGTCTCTGCTCCTGCTCTGCCGCGGCCGACTCAAGTCCCCACCCACACATCTCTACCAACCCAGCCTCTACACCTGCCGCTACCCCCCCCCCACCCCCCCCCCCGCCCTCCACCTCTACCCCATGCCTCCCCCCCCCCCCCCAGCCTTCTACACTTGCTCTCCCCTCCTCCCCCTCCTTCGGCAGTGAGCTTCTGTGAGCTGCAGCCGATACCGAAGTTCGGTGTGTGAGGACTTGAACGCGTGTAGCCTTGACGACCTGTTGTCTGATCTCCCAGTGTTGTCTCTGCAGCTTGAGCTGTGACCCTGCCTCCTCCTACCCTGCTGCTAGTGCTCCCACTGTTGTTGCTGTTGCTGCTACGGGCTTCGCATCAATACCGCTGTGTTGTGGTGTTTGTGTATCATGGACAAGATGTGTGTCTGTGTGTGTGTGTGTGTGTGTGTGTGTGTGTGTGTGTATCTTTAGTGTGAGTAAAGCAAAATGTGAATAATGCGTCATTGTTTTTATGAACAGTTTTTGGGGGATAATCAGAAGAACATTTTCCATTTTGGTCACCCATCCTCCATTTTGTGTCCCGTTCTCTCTCTCTCTTCTCTCTCTCTCGTCTCTCACTTTCTCTGGCTCGCTCTTTACTGTCGCTGTACCTTCTTCGCTCCCTCTCTCTCTCCCTCCCTCTGTCTCTCTCTCCTTGCCTCTCTTCCCTCCCTCTCTGTCTCTCTGTCTCCCTCCCTCTCTGTCTCTCTCTCCTTGCCTCTCTTTCCCTCTCTCCCTCCCTCTCTGTCTCTCTCTCCTTGCCTCTCTTTCCCTCTCTCTCTCCCTCCCTCTCTGTCTCTCTCTCATCACTGCTAGGCCTAACTGTCAAAGAGGCAGCCGAAAGGCCCTGGATGGGGACAGGTAAGGTCATTCATCCATCCGCGTATTCACCCCATCCTCCCGCTCGCTCCCATTCATCCTCACCTCAGTCATCCCTCCGTCATGACGTTGATATACTGTATCCAGATTGGAAGACAGACACATGTAAAGATCGTTATCCATGGGATGACCTATTCTGACTCTGACAGTAAACCGTTCCTGTTGACTAGTTTTCTTGAAGTCATTCTTAACCGTGTTTTCCTATTTTGCATATCCATCGTCAACCATCACTGCATTTACTTACATATTTCAAGGAATTATTGTTGTTTTCTATTTGGTAACCATTCCTTCATAGGAGTATATCCTTCCATGCTCTTTGGTGGGATTTCTTCCCCCTTTTTGATTTTTTTTTAAATTGATCCTTTTCTTCCACACGTTCTTCCTTTCTTTCGGTTGTCTTTCTCTTCCCGCCGCCGTGGCGTGGGGGCTGCAGTCGCATGCAGCCCACCTCCATCCTGAGGGGGAGCAGGGGGAGAGGGGGCCCACTGCGCCCCTTCAGTCAGACCCCCCTGGGGGGCTCATGCCCCAGCTCACCGTACCCAGACAGGTGCATGCCGGTGCCCCCTGATGAGGTCACCCTCCCCTCCCCCTTACACCTCCCTCCCCACACTCCCCATGTGGTCCTTTCAAATAACACCCAACTCTGGCCTCCTGCCCTCCTCTCTATTCCTCTGCGGTCCCCTCACCTCGCTGACCCTCTTCTGAGGGTTCCCCCACCTTGAAAAGAGGCCAGGGGTTCATCTGTGAACCGTGACAGGGCTTGGAGTTACCGTTGGAAATCGAAAGGGTGCGTCTTCTTCAGTCTTCCTCACCGTTTTTTGTTCTTCCCCTGTCACTTCCTTGTTCTTGCCCTTCTCTCAGAGCACACAACCATGGCAACCGCTCTCCTCCAACGGGGGCTCCCTCGCCAGGGCGCAAGGGCAGGCAGCTTCCTCAGCTTCCTGCGAAAAGCAGCAGCATAGAGCAAGGTGTGTGTGTGTGTGTGTGTGTGTGTGTGGACAGTACTCACCAACTGAATTGAGGACATTCATTCCTTTCTTCTCCAGCCATTTGACGTTAGTGCTGAACGCGCCTCTTGTCCTTTTCTCTGTCTCTCTCTCTCCCGTCTTTTCTCTCGCCCCATCCCTCATTCTCTTCACTCGCTCCATGCCCATGAAGACCTTGTCAATAATAAACCTGGTGAAAAAGGTAATTCCATCGAAACAACACGACACATGACGCCTTAAGCATACCTCACTTATCCATGGAAGATAGGCGCCTGTGATGTTATCCCCCCACAACACCCCTCTTTCTAAGTCATCCGGATCCTTCTGCACCTCGCCTCTATTGTGGATGTCAAAGGGAACTCGCTCTTAGCATGCTCCACCTAGTGCTCAGACCAAGTTACAGCAGCTCACCTCCTGACATCCTCCAATCACGCTCCCATCAGCCCCCTCTAGTTTTGTTTACCCTTACGATGCTGTATTCACTTGTTCATCTATTTGTTCTTTTTTTTTTTTACCTCCACACTCCCCCTTCCCTCCTGCTCTGTGTCTCTCTCCTGGCTCTCTCTTTCCCTCTCTCGTCCCTTTTCTACCACCCTCACCCTCTCTTTCTCTGCCCCCCCCAGCCCTAGCGGTGGAGGAGCGATCCCGACAGTTGCACCCCTTCCGCCCCTCCGCCTCCCACGACCCCGAGACGGACGTCAAGGCCAAACGAGAGGTCAGCCCCTCAGCTCTCCCGCGCACGGCGCCTGTTCCCCTTTGGGACCTGTCCTGTACCGTGCCCCTTCAGTCTTCAGTCTGCCCTCTCCTCCACTCCCTGTCTCTGTGGACCTCTCTGGCCTTTTCTTTCATGATCTCACCCCATTCTCTCCCCTCCCTCCCTTGCCTCGCTCCCTCTCTTTCTCCCCCTCCCCTCCCCCCTGCCCCTCTCACACTCTCTGTCCCCCACCCCTCCCTCCCTCTCTCCCCCACCCCTCCCTCTCCCTCTCTCTCCCCCACCCCTCCCTCCCTCTCCCTCTCTCTCCCCTGCCCCTCCCTCCCCCTCCCTCTCTCTCCCCTGCCCCCTCCCTCTCTCTCCCTCTCTCCCCTGCCCCTCCCTCTTCCTCTCTCTCCCCTGCCCCTCCCTCCCTCTCCCTCTCTCTCCCCTGCCCCTCCCTCCCTCTCCCTCTCTCTCCCCTGCCCCTCCCTCCCTCTCCCTCTCTCTCCCCTGCCCCCTCCCTCCCTCCCCCTCCCTCTCTCTCCCCTGCCCCCTCCCTCCCCCTCCCTCTCTCTCCCCTGCCCCCTCCCTCCCCCTCCCTCTCTCTCCCCTGCCCCCTCCCTCCCCCTCCCTCCCTCTCTCTCCCCTGCCCCCTCCCTCCCCCTCCCTCTCTCTCCCCTGCCCCCTCCCTCCCTCTCCCTCTCTCTCCCCTGCCCCCTCCCTCCCCCTCCCTCTCTCTCCCCTGCCCCCTCCCTCCCCCTCCCTCTCTCTCCCCTGCCCCCTCCCTCCCTCTCCCTCTCTCTCCCCCACCCCTCCCTCCCCCTCCCTCTCTCTCCCCTGCCCCCTCCCTCTCTCTCTCTGTCCCCCTCCAGATGTACAAGGCGCAGAGACCAAGCAGTGACAACATGTCTGCCAGGTCATCAGACAGCGACATGAGCGACATGTCTGCCATATCACGCGCCAGCAGCGCCTCCCGCCTCAGCAGCACCAGCTACATGTCCATCCAATCAGAACGGCCCCGCGGACGACTCAGGTCAGCCATTGGCTCTTTGGTTTCCCCCATGTCTAGTTTCTTTGTTCTTGGAAGTCTATTGGTTTGCTGATTTTCATGCATGCCTACCTGCACGTGTTTTTCTTTTGCATGGCAATCTCTTTATGGTTCGATCCTGCTGCATGCTCGATCTCCTATACGCACACACACACACACACACACCGGAACAACCAAAACAAATGGACCCCAGGTCCAAGTCCTTAGAGGAGGAGAAGAAGGAGAGGAGGATCTCGTGGGGGGTGAACGGGTCGGAGGAGAGGAGGAGGTCGATAGGGAAGAGGCGCTTCTCTGCAGAGCTGAAGAGGAGGAGACACACTGTGACCGGAGATAGCAGTGAGAGCAGGTAGCACAACCTCTCTCTCTCTCTCTCTCTCTCTCTCTCTCTCTCTCTCTCTCTCTCTCTCTCTCTCTCTCTCTCTCTCTCTCTCAGAAAGAGAGTAGGTATTGGGACCCCTCTCTCCCCCCCCCCACTCTCCTTCCATGATGGAGGTGTAACCAGTCTCACGTTCCCCTCACACACAGACCTCGTCTGATTAGGTGTGACCTGGGACATGGCTGGAACCCTACCATCAAGGCCCCAAGGAACATATCCCGACTGGCCACTCCGGTCCCCTTCCAACCTGACCTCCCGACGCCATCTTCCACCCTCCATCATCCGACGTCCCCCCTAAACACCACATGCTTTCCACAACCCCCCCAAAAAACTCAAAATCTGCTAAGCTTACAGCCCTATAAAACCCTATAGAACCTCACAATACACACACACTACATACACACTACATACACACACACTACACACTCACACACTTCACCTTCCTTCCGGCTGACCGGCAAGGTGCGAGGCCGACTGCCGACACTGACAAATGATCCTATCCCAGAGGGTCTCTCTGGCTCGGTGGCAGGTCCTGTGATGTAGTGCTGCTTATTAACTAGGTAATGTATCGAGGTCTGGGGAGAGGGGGAAAAAGGAGCCCGGTTTTATGGCCTGGACTCTAAATAGAGCGTTATGCAACTAAACCCCTTAGGCCTCTGACATAGTTTCTGGAGTGAACCCCTTGCACTTGAGGGAGTGAAGGAGGGAGAGGGTATGGAAAAGAGAGAGATGAGGTAGAAAGAGAGGGGAGGTAGAGAGAGTGTGAGAGAGAGAGTGTGAGAGAGAGAGTGTGAAAGAGTGAGAGAGAGAGAGTGAGAGAGTGAGAGAGAGAGTGTGACAGAGAGGGGAGAGAGAAAGGGGAGAGAGAGACAGAGAGAGACAGAGAGAGACAGAGAGAGACAGAGAGAGATAGAGAGAGACAGAGAGAGACAGAGAGAGAGTTTCCTGCTTGAGGTCAGTTTGCAGGCAAAGAGGAAGTCTACTTCAGTATTCTGTGACAGGGTGGATACACAGTGTCCTGCTGTTAGAAGAGAGAGATGCTCCTGGACTGTTGGGACATGATCGACCCTGCTTTCGTCTTTCTCAGCATGTCTTTCGCATTTTCTTTGTTATCTATCTCCTTGTTGGCATTTAATTCAACTCAAAGGGTAATTGTTTTTCTTAAAAGGAGATGCGCCAAGTCATTGGTTTTGGTTTTAGACAATACACAAAACAAACGCCTGTTAACATGTTCATACATCACTCTTGTTGAAAAAGTCACCCCTTTTGATATTTTTTTGCGTGTTGTGTGTTTATACCTTTGTCGTCCCGTGTACCTCTGTCCCATGGTCTCGTGCGTGTGTGTGTGTGTGCGTGTGTTCTGCCTCCCAGCGTCTGCCTCAGATCCCTCCTTGCATGCGTCCTGCGCCGTCACGGCCCGGACCTCCCCCGCGGCGTGTCGGACTCCCCCCCAGCACCATCCCCCCTCTCCTCCTCCTCCTCCGCCCGCCATCCCCTCACCTCCCTCCAGGGGGCAGGAGAGAGGCCTCGGGCCCCCCTGCCCCACCCTCTGCCCCCCTGCCCGAGGAGCACGGGCGGCGCGGCAGGTGGTGTGGCTCTGGGTGGTGACCGAGGCAGCGTGTCCTGGTTGTCCTGCAGCACCCTGTCCCCCCCGGAGGGCACGGACACGCGCAGGCTCCTCCGAACCCCCAGGGGGAGCCGGCGAGCCTTGGACACGCTCTGCCCCTGTGTGGCCCTCCTGTCTGCGGAGAACAAGCCTTGACGGATGACCGAAAGAGACATGTGATTCGCGTCAGACCTGCAAAGTGCACGGAGTGGAGAGAGTAGTTTGGATAGTTGTGATGAGAAGTATAGATGCTGTGACAGAGGCCGTCGTGACCGTAGTCTTGGCTAACTAATAAACACGTTGTGTTTTCAACACCTGGCATGAGCATGAGTTTTGATCCCTTATATGAATGTCCTTCTAGAACATTCGGTATATTTCTCGACTGTGTTTTTGACTTCTACCTTAAGTCACAAGACTTCATGAGGCACAGGGTGACTCAAGATGTTCTTCCGGTGTCCATTCCTCCTCCTCCATCACCATACCTCTGCCTCCATCTCCCCCTTACCCTCCACTCCTCCTCTCTGCCTCCCTCTCCCTCCATCCCTCCAGTCGGCAGGTGCGCGCCACGCCGGGCCGGAGCATGCTGAAGAGCACCAGCGTGAGCGGCGAGATCTACAGCCACGAGCGCACGGACGGCAGCCAATCGGACACGGCGCTAGGCACGGTGGGCACGGGCGGCAAGAAGCGGCGCTCCAGCATCGGCGCTCGCGTGGTTGCCATCGTGGGGAACCGGCGCAGCCGCAGCACCTCGCAGATCAGCGGCGCCGGTGAGTCGTCGAGCGCGGAGTTGCCAACGCTGCTTGCCCTCGTCAGGGTTGGCGCTCCGTCTGTTACATTTCCCGGTCAGCCGGTTGTTCTCGGGAGAGGCGTGCTTTCGTAAACAACAGTGGGGACCGTTTGCTGTGTTGCCGTGACTGTCAAGCCGCGAGCAATCGCTGTTTGGGTAACACCGGAATGTTTCGAATGAGGAAGCGAGAAAGGGAAGGAAGAACGTTAAGGCTTGACGTTTGCTTTGCCCTCTTTTAACCTCTCAGACACAGTCCGCCCCGAAATGTTCAGACGAATGCACACCGGTTCAACTTTTCGGAGAGTTTCCAACACAACGTGTTTCTTTCTTCTGTGATTAAGAGCCCCCCGCAGCTCTGTTGCCAGTCAGGTGTACTGGCGTCTCTCTCTCCTCGTCCCTCTCTCCCTCTCTCCATGGCTAGGCCCACTGTAGGGAGAAGGGACATGAAAGGCTAGCCATAGCACTCCTCTTCATTGTAGCAGAAATAAAAAGCCATTAAGGGGGGGGGGGGGAAGGTTAGCGCCTGGGGGGGGATTGTGTCTCTCTCCCCCACCCCCTTTCCTTTTGATTTGAGGAGAGAAAGAGGAAGACAGGAGAGGGATAGGAGTTAGTTACCGCTGTTTCTCAACACCGCAGCGGCCCTCGGCTGGCCAAAATCTTTGTGCCGCTGTGAACAAAGCCAGGTAAGGAGGGCGTACAGCCACTGTTGCGTGTTTGATCTTTGCTTTCTGCTTGCTGTCTCTTTGAGGTTTGCGAACGTTGGTGTCAGACAGTTTGGTCTCTGTCTAGGTGTTGGACTGTGTCAAAGTGTGTCGAGATCCGGGGCAGGACGGTTAACTTGTTCACTTGTAAGATATGAACGTGTTAAGGTTGAGGTCAGTGTGGTTTCCAGAAATTTAGCAGCCAAAGAAGAACATTTATTTGATAAAAGAATCGTGAGACGCTGTGATGTAACTCATGACCCACTGATGAAAACCACTGTCTCGTTTTCCGAGTTCCAAACGGTCACATTTCTAGTCTGAACATTGATTTGGTTCATCACTGAAAGGGAACATTGTTGCCCAGAAAGGACGTTGTGATCGGGGAGCTTGTGAAACCTCTCTGACCGTTGGTTTTCTGCAATTCTGCCCGCTGTTGGGACAGAGCCACGTCCCTTTGTCACCATTCCTCCTTAACGTCTGCGTTGTTTCCTAAGGGGCTGTCATATCCTAGAGGTGTCACTGTGTGTCGCTCTGTCCTGTCACGTTCTGAGGGGCCTCTGTGGTCCTACTCTGGAACACTCTATGGACACAGCTCAGTCACTATGTAACACCAACAATAAATACGAAACGTAAACTTCCGTCAGATACGTGAAATTCAAACTTGTACGAAAATACGTGACATTTGAACTCGTCTAAAATACAAAAACATTGGAAGGTGAGTTCAGCCCTGATCTCTGGTCCCCAGTGTTGAGAGAGCGTTTTCCTCAAGCTGCTGTGTGTGTTTCCTCCAGAGGGGAAGGGGAAGAAGGAGAAGGGCGCGCCCATCCAGAGGAGCCAGGAGACGGGAATGGCCGTGGAGCTGAGCAGGAACATGAGCAGGCAGCCCAGCAAGGAGTCCACCAACGGCAGCATGACCAGCTACAACTCTGAGGGGAAGTCAGTACCACCGCCAAGAACGCACTGGGTCCTCCCCCCCCCCCTCTCTCTGTCTCTCTCTCTGTCTCTCTCTCTCTGTCTCTCTCTCTCTCTCTCTGTCTCTCTCTCTGTCTCTCTCTTCCTGTCTCTCTCTCTGTCTCTCTCTCTCTTTCTCTCTCTCTCTGTCTCTCTCTCTGTCTCTCTCTTCCTGTCTCTCTCTCTGTCTCTCTCTCTCTCTCTTTATGTTTCTTTCTCTCTGTTTCTGTCTCTTTCTCTCTCGTCCCACTGAGCACTTTACAGCTGTGTCCCTTCCTTGCCACCATTGTTCATCTTCAAACGATACTTTGAGCTACCGCCAAGCATGGCAGGATTTCTGCCTAGACTCCAGGTGCGATCTGGGCTGACCGCGTACATTACATTACATTTAGTCATTTAGCAAAAGCTCTTATCCAGAGCGACTTACGGTAAGTACAGGGACATTCCCCCTGAGGCAAGTAGGGTGAAGTGATTTGCCCAAGGACACAACGTCATTTGGCACGGCCGGGACTCTAACCAGCAACCTTCCGATTAATAGTCTGACTCCCTAACCGCTCCGTAACCCCCTCTCATGTGCTTCCTCCAGTCTGATCTTCTCCGGTGTGCGTCTGGGAGCTGACAGTCAGTTCAGTGACTTCCTGGATGGCTTAGGCCCCGCCCAGCTGGTGGGCAGACAGACACTGGCCACCCCTGCCATTGGTGCGTTGATAGATAAGATTCAACTTTGGATTCTTCCATTTGTGTTCCACTGTCCTATCCTACTGTTCTCCCTCCCCTTGAACCATATAACCATCTTCAGTCCTATTTTCTATTCTCGGGTTTCTTTATTTCGTTTTTTTCCCACACTTTTCTTCCTGCTGCTCATTTCTTCCTCAAGTCCATTTCCTCCTGCTTCCATGCTAATATGTTTTTTTTTCCCTCCCTTTTTCTATATGATTAAGTACTCATCCTGCTTCTGGTCTCATTAAGCCAATTACCTCGGTACTTCCTTTTTCATTCGACCAATCATCTCTCTCCCCCCGCCCCAGGTGACATTCAGATCGGGATGATGGATAAGAAGGGCCAGCTGGAGGTAGAAGTGATCAGAGCCCGGGGCCTGGTGCAGAAACCAGGGTCCAAATCCCTCCCTGGTGAGAAGATTATTCTAGAGATGCAGGAGCTAGACATGAACACACACACACACACAATTTACACACACTCACACAACGTACACACACACACACAACGTACACGTACATACCCACAAAAGATACACATACACACATTCGCACCTCAAAACACACACACACATCACACACACATACACACACATATTGTACCCTCAGCGGACATTAGCTATAATTCATGGTCAATGGACAGCCTTATTTAATATAATGTGGGTCAACTGGCTTTCCCCATTAGGACTAGATCTAATAAAGATCGAAATCCTTGTTTTAACTCGATGCAGTTTTCCAATCTAGTTTCCTCTGGTTGCAGCTCCCTACGTCAAGGTCTACCTTCTGAACAACGGAGCGTACGTAGCCAAAAAGAAAACCAAGATTGCGCGGAAAACGCTCGACCCGTTGTACCAGCAAGCACTGCTCTTTGAGGAGGGTCCACAGGGAAAGGTTTTACAGGTAAGTGGATGCCTCCTCAGATCCAGACTTTGGACTTGGGATTGGGGGTTTATTGCCATTTCTGATACATAAGATTGCATAGAACTGGCAAATACTACACAGATAGGTTTATGACTGACTGACAAACTTCTCCGTTTGTGTCTGAAACTGAGCTACACGAGTCTTCATTGAGTGTATTTATAAATACGTTTTAGACGGGTGTCTGAAGGATTGATCATTACATTACTTTTAGTCATTTAGCAGACACTCTTATCCAGAGCGACTTGCAGTAAGTACAGGGACATTCCCCCCCAAGGGCAAGTAAGGTGAAGCGCCTTGCCCAAAGACACAACATAATTTTGCACAGCAGGGAATCGAACCGGCAACCTTCTGATTAGCAGCCCGATTCCCTAACCGCTCAGCCACCTGACTCCTCTTGATCATCAAGTTTGGTTGTCTCTGTCTCATTCCCTTAGGTGATTGTCTGGGGAGACTACGGACGAATGGACCACAAAAGCTTCATGGGAGTTGCACAAATCCTATTGGAGGAGTTAGACTTATCAAGCACAGTCATTGGCTGGTACAAGTTGTTTCCGCCCTCCTCCTTGGTGGACCCCACACTAGCCTCCCTGACTCGACGTGCTTCCCAGTCGTCACTAGACAGCTCATCGGGGCCTCCAGGGGTCAGGTCCTAAGGGACCAATAGGACTGAGACGTTTAGCGTTTAATAAACAAACTGTACTGTAGAAAGAGAGGGAGAGAGAAAGAGAAAATAGAATATACGTAGAACAACAACAATCAGAAACACAGTCACAATGGAAAAAAAACGAGAAAAAAAAGCTTTGTTGAGATCTTGACAATCACTACTGTCACATTTCATTTTGTCTTCTATCTTGAGAGCTCTATGTTTCCATGTTTCGTTTCGGTATGAAAACGAGTTTGTTTTTTTAATCTGTTTTCACCGAAGCACTAGGGGGCTGTTAAAGAACACCTCGCGGCTGGTAACTGCGCTCTCGTGTCGACTGATTAAGGAGCCGCGAGGCACCCTACATAGGAGGAAAGAAACAGGGTTTTTTCTCGAGACGAAATCCTAACTTAACGAAAACAAATGTACTTTAGCATCGGAATGTACGAAGCTCAAGACAGAGGGGTCGCCCTGCCTCCCTGACCACAGGGGCCCCTTTCCAGTGGCCCTCCTCCAGAACCTCAATAGACTGCCAGCAACTCTCCGCCCCTGGGTGGAGTGCTTCGGGGTGGGGCAGGTCAGTGGAAGCACAGGGTCCTTCTCTGGTGCCTAGGCCCAGGGGATCCCTCCACAAGTCCTTCTCTGGTAGGTGGAAGGTCCTCTTTTCAATATGTTTACCATGGCTGCTCCTAAAGCCAATCTCTGTTGGAGTCTCTTCAATGTTACGTTGTCCGATTGTTTCACCTCTTTGGGTCTTTTTCTTTGAATCTGGCACAAAAACAACAAACAAACAAAAAAAATGTTTTTACTTGTCAGAAAATAAATAGGTTTACGATGTTTATTGTTGGTCTGATGTGTATGCATGGAGAGAGAGTAATGCTACAAAGAAAATAGGAAAAGTTGGAAAACGGTGTAAAATAAATATCTGTTATCGATGTGGCACAGGGGACTGTTCCGGAAATGACACAGCAGTTTTTAAACTTGACAATGAGATGAGCGTGCAATGTATTTTTTCTTCATCCAATCACTAGCTAACGTCCAATCCAGTCGTCTTTGTATAGATGTATAATAAACCTCCTAGGAGGTTGACCAATAAATAGGGTTTATGTCACTTTGAACTATGATAAGGGTGTCCCGTCACTGTAAAAAAATTAAATCTTTGTCCACCCTCACGAGAACAAGACAAGTGAATATCTTTGATTCCTGCTGTTTTTTTGGGGGGGGGGAAGAAGCATCCCTCCTTGACCCCAGCACACGTTAAAGGTTTTATCCAAAACTTCAGTTTACATTATTTTAAGATTTAAAATGCAAGCACAAGAGCTTGATTTTTTTACGGCAAAAAGTTTACCTTTTTGAGAAAAT
Organism: Hypomesus nipponensis; assembly: GCF_054491055.1. Classification (NCBI taxonomy): domain Eukaryota; kingdom Metazoa; phylum Chordata; class Actinopteri; order Osmeriformes; family Osmeridae; genus Hypomesus; species Hypomesus nipponensis. Next base: position 5,457,510 of record NC_140381.1, on the reverse strand, counting down.
AAAATAAAAAGATTGAAAAAAACAAAAGCTAAAATCCTTGCAGTAAGTCCTTCTTTGGTTCATATAATTTCGTCTTTGTTGAGAGTTTTGGGAAAACAGAGAAAAGAGTCGCTCCCTTGTGCATCTCTGGGAATGTGAAAGTAACCAATCAGATCGACCTGTCAGGACACAAACGTCAACGCTCATCCTCCGTCAGGCCCGCCGACTCCTTCCACAGGAAGAAGCGTGGCCAGCATGACTTCGGAACCTGTTCCAAGCTGCATGCACATTTTTTATTTGTGAAACGAACAGATACCGGATTTTTTAAAAGAAAACTGATCTAGATGTGTTAGTTCCACATACCGTAGGACCGCTTGTATGTTGCATGCACTTGTACAGTTTGCTCGTACTTAAATATAAAGAGATAAAACCAAGAAACCGAAGCCATTCACATCATGCGAAGACATTCGATTGATTCAATTCAGCTGCGAGTCTTAGTCCACGTCCTCCTCTCTCTCATTCCGGTGCTGAATGTCTCTTGAACCAATCAACAGACACCCCAAGATTACGTCGATGTCTTTTCTAAACCCTAAGGATGCTGTGCTGTAGGACAGAGCAGACCTCCAAGCCCCCTTATCAACTGCTCTGAGACCTGGCTCAAACACAGAGCCACCAATACCTACACTGGGTGCATTTGATTTAACAAACCCGCTGCCATACAGCAATAGAACGGTGTCTCCAAAGTGTAAACTCTGAGGTAAATTAAATACACCCTAAAAGCTGTCTTGGTTGACCCAGGCCTGACTGTAAAGGTACATCCTAGAAGACCTTGATGGGGCTGAGATGATACAATCTATACCTATGTATAAGTCAGATCAATCTACGGTGTACAAACTATGGTTATGTTAAACATAATGATATATGAACACATCAACTCTGAGGTTGTATGTCACGTATAACTAAGTGAAGTATAGCTACAGGTGCACAGTAAGTCATATCATGTAAATAGTCTGCAGCCATTATTGGTTGAGTAATATTTGCAAAGGGGCCAAGTCATAGAATGTGGAGCCATTATCCAATCACCATGGACCACATTGACTGTACAGTGAGTGTTCTGCCCCACCATTATACATGGGTTCCATCACACTGAGCCAACATCCGAATCAGCAAACAAGGCCATTCTAATATACAGCCACGCAAATACCGTTGTCAAAATATGTGCTACTAAACCCAATGTTCCACCCCAGACATATAGAAAAAATGACCTGAGTACGAGTTTCTTTTGTTTTCATTGTCCCGTGAGGCTGTTTTCTTTTTCTTTTTTTCTTTTAGTTTTACTTTGTCAGTATTATCGGGAAAAAATGCTGATTGTTTACAATTTGTGTTCCACGGAAACAACTAAAAGAAAATTGTAGAAAAAAAAGAAAGTATTCACTGCAACATGTCCTGTTTGTATAACAAATGTGGCTCAAATGATGTGTATGTTTTATATAAAAAAAGAGTTCATTTTTATTATTTACAAATAAAAGAATGTGTGGAAGAACGTTGGTAATGCCTCTGCTGCCTTTTCATTTCAACTTAATCCAACCTCCTCCAAATATTCCCCCTGATACGCATCAAAATTATATTTTTCCAACCAACATTGCGCTTGTAACCCACGATTACTTTGAACATTATGTCAACGAGTCAGAATGAACAGACCCTCATAAACTTAGACACGGGTTACCCTGGGTTACCAATGGTATCTTCTTGGGCTTATGGGAAAACTAATATTTTCTCTAGTCCCACAAACTCAACCCATGATGCCCTCAGTCCGTTCCTCAGATAGACATCTTAGCAAAGCAGAACTCAGATAGAAGTCAGAACTCAGAGAGAGAGAGAGAGAGAGAGAGAGAGAGAGAGAGAGAGAGAATCAAAATGAGTAGTGCGATGAGAAATATTTGGTAATAACACAACCAACAACGCACTTCTGTCCCTATAACACGTCTCATGACCAGGTCTCGACATGTTTCCTGGGTGGTGGATTGTGATAAATGAATCATCAAGGAAAACAAACATGGAAAGAATTTGTCAAAGTAGCAGCAAATGACCGCGTCCAAATAATAAGCTTAATTACTGGAGGGTCTCATTTTTCAAACTCATTGCTCATCGACTTAAGACGTTCCCCTTAATAGCTTGGGGCATGGTTTGGCCAACAAAAAAAAAACCTCACTATTAAGATATTGTTAAAGCTCTCATAGGGCCCTTGGCCAAAAGCTTTTCCAAAAAGATTTGGAACTTTGAGGGCACACCCTTGAAAACTAGGCGTTGTCCTATTATTTTTACGAGGTGATATTGATTGCTCTTCTGTTCCCTCTCTGTTGAGGGTAATAGCCTATGTTTAGTTAACATTGTATTGTTGAAAACCACCAGTAAGGAAAGGTCATCCGTCAAAAAAGGCCCAAGTCCCACCCTATCCCTGCCTGCATGCACTGCTAATCAGTCTACCCTTAATCATTTGTCACCATGTACAAGGAAGGGTGTCCCCCAACTCAATGTGTTGCCTTTAGAGTGTGGGAGTTCCCCTCGATATCGTGACAGAACGCCGGTGCTGTGACCTCTCTCCATCTCTCGTGACTGCAATCGTTAGATTCGCTTTGAGAGGAGAGAGAGAGAGAGAGAGAGAGAGAGAGAGAGAGACGCGTTTCAAAAGAATGCCCTCAGATTTCTAAAGCACCCTTCACCTGCCCGCTTGGTCCCCTTTAAGACCACAGGGTATAGTGAAGCCCTACGTACGGCTTCCTCCGCTCGAAGCTTCGTCTCACTGAGAAAAAGAAGAAGAAAAAAAGAGGAAACGGAGCCCTACCACAAGGCCTCTTGTGCGACCCACACAGATGACACTGCAACGGGGGCCTCTGAGATTTATGCTTCGGCTTCCTCTTGTTAATCAAGCCCTAGGCCCCCAAAACGACATCTGCAGGCAATCATACCCCCTGGTCTCCTGGTGACAGGGCCTGGGGTCAGGGCCCTGGGGTGCAGAGCAGGGTTGCTGGTCACCATGAAGGACCAAAGAACATATAATCGCCAAGATATCCATCTCAGTTCTGCCCCCAGGAAGTGCCCTAAGCTTCCATTAGGGCTCAATCACAAAGATCTTTACGGTTCATCTCCAAATGGGGACCGGAACAATTGGACACTATAATGGACGGATAATTCCGTACATTTTCCATGTTTCTGTTCTTCACAATCATCCCTCAATAAGTACATTCCGTAAGTAGGGTTTTCAAGTCATGTTATGCATCCGACCTTTTCCTGTTGCACTTACTGCTGAGTGTGATTAGCGTAGCAATTATGTTGTTTTTGACTCCGCAAACATCACGGTAGAGTGAGTCTTTCCTTTCTACTTGTAAGGAGGTGCGATTGAACACCCTGGTACTGCAAAAAACAGACTCACTATCGTATGCAATGAAGAAACCGTGGATTTGGCAAAACAGAACATGCCGTATTGACATAGGTTGACATACGTGTTACTGACAGGAGACCATGCTTTTATTTGACAGTGGTTTCAATTCCCAGGGCAAAGGACACATACATTTTGTGAAAGATATGTTGTTCCTTGACCGCTAGGTGGTGTGGTTTTACTGTATTGCTCAATTAACCAATGGGATGTCTCTGCATTGGTCATTTCTACTGAAACACACGCACACATAGTCAACTGAGTGTTCTGGACAGAATGCTGACTCGTATACATTAGGCTCTCATTGTAAATGTTGTCACATAGACTATCTCTCTCTTTCTTTCTCTTTCCCCACCATTCAGTCTCCGGGCCTCTCTCTTTCTCTCTCTCTCTCTCTCTCTCTCTCTCTCTCTCTCTCTCTCTCTCTCTCTCTCATGCAAGCATGGTCGGCAATTTCTCATGTCTAAAAACAGCCACTGTCAAATCCCTGATTCTATTCTTAGTACATGATGAAACAGCACCATGGGAATAGCTAAGCCAATGCACCCAAATGGGCCCAATTACGGATCTATCTGAAGGCGGCCTTTTGCTAAATGTATGTCTTTGACATGCGATTGAACATAATGTAGCTACATTTATACTGGGTTGTGTGGTGAATTTGACATATTTTTAAGATGTTCGTTTTCTTGAACAGTTTGACACAGGGTTTGTAGATTTTAAGTGCAAAATGGATTATGCAGGAGGTTTGTGAACAGATTAACATTAACAAACTGTATTCTCTGTCAGCAAAAAATATTTTCAGGCTACGGAGCATCCGACAGTTTGCTATCAGTTGTCCTGTCGTGCAGAAGCACTTCTGTGTTTTAGATTGAGGGGGGTCATGTGATGAGGGAGCTATAGCTCCTGTCGAGAGAATGAGTGGCGTTTTAATAGACAATAAAAACGAAATGCTCCTGTAAATGCACTTATTTGATCTGTAAACAAATGTAGGAACAGTTTTTCAGTATAAGCCGTAATAGCCAACGCGTTGGTTATCGAGAGGGATTTACTTTAACTTCAGCAGCTGCGCAAAGCTTTAATAGTTTGCGGTCAACCTCCCAACGCAACCGCATGGAATATAGTGACAACGGAAAACTCATAAGGCAATAGACTATTTTACAGTGCTGCATTAAAAGTCATCACGTTATTATGGCTTTTATCGGAAAATAACAAGGGTAGGCTATCGGCTTTGAACATTTGCAACAGTTTTACCTATAGGGAAATTGGGTGCCAACGGAACTTAAGCGTGACTTTCAGTGCGTTGTTGTATTGTAAGTGTTCAATTGAGGGACAAACATTTAGCCTAAATCACTGCCACCATCCCGACTGTATCAATGTGTTTTCCAGTAGAATACTAATATGCACAATGCCGCGATTGAATTGATGAAAATTCTGTTGTAGGGCATTATGTGCTGCGCGTCAGCACGTGAAACAACGACATTAAAGCAACAGGCAGCTGCATGCTTTATTGAGAAAGTCTGGTTTCACAGTTCGCATTTCACTTCCTGTACGGTTATGCAGTCCCATGCTGCACTCGTACGTATCTTGGTAGGCACAATTAATCTCTTGGTAGGCACAATTAATCACTTATGTTACAGGGATATAGGGTATACCGGCTATAGCCTACATTAGAACCAGACTTCTCAACGCGCCTATCACAAACGCGTACCGCAGCTGGCTTCAGTTTACGCATCATCAGTCTTGTGGAAATCGCTACAGTCAGTGTAGTAGAGGGACGATTCAAGAGAAAAGAGGGCGGTCAAAAGTGACGGGTGAAACAGCGTGCCTTATGGTTTTGATTATGGTTTGTAACTTCGTGGAGCATTGAGCACATTTAATTAGTCGTTTATAGAGCTCGCCTCGCACCCCCCTGGTTGGACACGCATGCCCAAGAAGACCTCCGCGCACTTAATGCCCGCGTTGGTGATGCTATGCCCCGCAACCACAGCGGAGATGAAGGCGGTACTGGGCTCTGGATGAAGACATCGCCTGGACATCACACCGAGGGCTACGGCTTAAAAGATGTGGAGACCGGACGAAGGATGATGAACAACGCGGGAGACGGTTTGCTGTCAGCCTCCAACGCCACAGTGGCCGGAGGACTGGAGAACCTGAGGGGAAAGCAGGGCGCACGCCTCAGCCTTCTGGGCAAACCGCTCATATACAGCTCGCAGAGTGGCCGAAGAAACGTCCGTTATCGGAGGCTTCAAAACTACCTGTATAATGTTCTAGAAAGACCACGAGCCTGGGCATTCATCTACCATGCGTTTGTGTAAGTTCAAACAATTTTTTATTGTTTCTTGTAAAGCACACCGATGGTTGCATGCGGTCTTGCGCAGCTGTGACATGATGGCTCCCGTCAGAATTGGCAACACACCTGTTGATCTTTATCCATCACTTTAAAATACTCTGAATTCCCTTTTTTCTCCACCTAATGATTGGAAATATTGATTATGCTTATTGTTAAGGATGCGTGGTGAAAAAAAATACAGTTGGAAGTAAAATATTAATGGATAGGCTATCGTATACCATATACCATAAATGTATGCATAAATGCAAATGTATATATTTTAGGCGGATTTCATTTCTCAATTCAGTCTTATGTTCTTTTGTTGTATTTTCGCATCTTGTGGTGCCTGCATTTTGACGTGAATCCTTAGTTTTAAAGAAAATGTTTGGTTGTCATATATCTAAAAATAGATCGTTCAAAACCTTGACTCGAATGTCATAACCTGGTTTTCTTGACACATGCGACGAGATTCGAGTCAGGTGAGCCAAATCTCTGTAACTGGGGGTGTATCTCACATAACAGCAATCATAGCAGATGTTCCCCTAGCCCATGAACACAACTCACGTAGGCTACTCTCGACAATAAGCATCACTCAACCTGTCCAATTTTACAGCGAACTACGCATTTCATTCATCAACAGCCCATCTCCGTGACTCATAGCGCTAAATAATTAAAAAGACGGGCTTGTTGCAGGCTGTACCATAAAAAGCCATTATGCCTATACATAGTTCTATTGAATATCGAACATCAGACTTCACCCTATGTCAGAATACTCTTTGTTAGATATGGACGATCAGCAATAAATAGCTTCTAAATGATATGAATTCAGCAATATTTACCTAAAACATGTTAAAGGTTCAATCATCTAAATAGCGTCTTGTGTGTGTGTGTGTGTGTGTGTAGGGGTTGCAGGGACGTGTTTGTGTGTGTGTGTGTGTGTGTGAGAGAATGGGTACCTGTATGAAGGACAGAGGAAAAATACAGGCCATGTGTGTTCCTATTGAATATCTTCTTAGCAGCAGACACTGGGTCCGGAGAGACCCATGTTGTAGCTATGCACACAGTATGGTATCTGCTACAGTGCCATGCTGTCTCTGGTCTCTGTCCTACTGTTGGCCCTGTGTGTCTTCCACAGATACATTTCATTCAGCAAGTGTGTGTCTGTGTATGAGAGAGATGTTATCTCTGCCTCTTAGTTAAAGGAAGGAAGTTGAGACAGCACAGTCTGAGCACAGACGTTTCGTTCGGAGGTTTGTGTGTGTGCGAGTTCTTCGTTTGTGTGTGGGGGTGAGTATGGGTAACAATGTTCTCTTGTGGCCCGTTAGAAACGTTCTCTCCGTCCGGTTTGTCTGGTTTCACAACCACAGGGGTCAGTCACAATATCCTCCTCCTCGTGACCGACCGTCATTGCGTCTCACACAGTGGTCGTCTCTGGACCTTCAGTACAGCTTCTGGTGAATCTCACCTGAAGAGCACGCGAGTGTCTGTTTTGATGAGGCCGGGTCAACGGGGTCGACCATTATTCTGTCACTGACTTGTTGCTATGGGGGGAGAGGGGGGGGGGTCGTCACACCACTTGGAGATTACCTCACATCCTGTCTCCATTGCGGCCGTAGGAAGGGGGTCAGGGGTGGAGACGGAGGGGAGGGGGTGTGGGGGAAGGAGGGGTGTGGGGGGGGCGACAAATTAAATTATGAGTCGACAACATTGCCTGACCCTGACTGTCACTGTAGAGCAGAATGGGTCTCGTGCTGTTCATTGAGCTCATCAACGTGGTGAGTCACTGTTTCGGAGGATGATATGCGCAGAAGCTTGTCTCTTCCTATGAACAAGCAGCTATTGGGAGGACATGGTTGGATGGCAGGGAAGTTACTGAATGATTTCCTTCAGCCCCCGGGCCATAGGGCAGACTGGGAGAGCTGGAGACTGAGTCACAAGCGCACACATGTTGACACGCATTGGGATACACACAGACACACACGTTCACTCTCCCGTAAAACGCACACTCGCATGGGCATGCAAACATGTTTACACTAACGCAAAGTATCCCTTTCCACTACCTGGCAACAGCCGGGCGAATTCACCAGCCAATAAACGAGGTACTATAACATAAAAGTAGCATTAGTTATTGTCATGGAGCCAGCATATACATATTCCCCCATTCTGATAAATGGTTTCTGTTACAATTGCGCGGATGAAGTGGTCATTATCTGACTGACAACCACAATTCTGATTAATTTAGTTTGGTTTTTAACAAAAAAAGCACCGCATTCAAGATGGGGCTTAACTTGATCCCCCCCGATCTGGTCCAGTGGTCGTTAAAAGATAAACTTCCTTCCGTACATCTCAAACACCTTGAGCCTTAAGACACGTTAGTCTCCTTTCTCAGTAGGAGATGTTGTCTTTTCTAAAATAGGAGTCAGTTCGGGTCACCAACGAGCAAATGCCAGTCAGGATTTGGCAAACTACAAAACACACGCATTACTTATTCCTCTATTTAAACCTCCCGTGATTGATCTCAGAATGTGACATTCTACATCTTTTCTAAGCCGTGTCTTTTGTGTTTGTTGTTGCACTTAGAGGCAAACTGAGTGTAAAAAGAGAGCTTCGATCCCTCTCATTACTGTCAGACACCGGGGCATCTACAAGGTTGCTGTTTCATCCCTGGGCTGTAGTCCAAATCGTTTTTTTTTTTAGACTGAACGAGTACTTATCCTAATTCCAAAACAATACTGTTTCAGAAAGGGTGTGTACTTGACGTGGATTAGTTTTTTGTGTGTATTAGTTGTGCAGCCCCTCTTAGGGGGACATCGGTTGAAAAAACACTTAATTCCTTCAGCGCTCCACTCCTCTGGGCCCAACCTGGAAGGAGAGGTCAGAAGAACAAGTGCACTTAAAGTCACACATCAATAGCGTCCCTAAGACCTTCCATTTGTCCATCTGCTCTCAGGCTTCGTGGCCTCACTTGAGCCGGGACATGTTCCGGGTGTTTCTATGGACGCATGCAGCACAGAGAAGACTATTTGAGAGGATACCGGGGTAGAAGGATTATCAGCGCATTTCTATCTACAGTGTAACGCATGAAATGCACTTTTTCTCACGGGACCCAAGTATTTACCCATGTACACTTCCTACGTGTGTGTGTGTGTGTGTCTGTGTGTGTGTGTGTCTCTGTGTGTGTGTGTGTGTCCTGTGTGTGTGTGTGTCTCTGTGTGTGTGTGTGTGTGTGTCTCTGTGTGTGTGTGTGTGTCTCTGTGTGTGTGTGTCTCTGTGTGTGTGTGTGCGTGGCGGCAAAGGTAGAGCACTGAGACAGCCTTTATGCTTGCCCGCCCAGCCCCACTGCCCCTCATCCTCACACACAGTGCTGCCATTCATATCGACTCGTCGGTGGTGGAGGAGTTGGGGGGTGGTGGTGTGTGTGTATGTGGGGGGGTTGTACAGACATGGTGTCCGGCCAGGGCAAGCTGCCCCCCCTTCCTCCTCCCCCTTTCACACAGTACAATCCTATGCTCTTGTTGCGCCGGCAGGTAGAGCCCATTTGATGTATTTGCGGCCTGGATAGACCTGCTCTACAAACTGCTGAATGACTCCAGGCATAATGCCCTATTACAGACGGAGCAACGGCTTTTGTGCATTTGTCTATAAGGCACAGCCAGCCCCTGGGGCAACTGTGTGTCGGGTGAACACCACCTATCAAGTTGTGCACCTGGGAAAACCCCTTGTATGCGTCTTGCCAAACTTCGAAGGAAGGAATGCTCTTTCCCAGAAAGCAGATTGGCCAGCAAGTGTTTACAAGATGTGACTGAGGCACACTGGGATCAGTCGTGACAGTTTGAGCAACATGACCGATGCTGCCACTCATATCCAGTGTCATCAGCTGGATCTGTGTGATGACATGGTCGTTACAGTAACAGGCCGGGGTGTTACCGCGTGTTACCTCACCCGCCTCTACCCGGGGGGGCCATGTCAGAACTTCTCTCCGATCCAGTTCTGGTCCACTTTTTTGTTTGTTTTCGCTCTCTTTTTTTTCCTTCCTGTCACTGGAAGGTATGTGTCTGTGAGTCAGTGGAAACAAGCTGAAGTCAACAACGGACCAAGGTTAAGTCTGTCAGGGAGGGGGGAGGGGGGAGGGGGGGAGTTTACTCTATGTTCTAAGTGGAAAAGTAGAGAAAGGTTCAGAAAGAGACACGAGGAGGCCTTGGTGGCCCCAAGGAGGAAGTGTGTGTGTGTGTGTGTGTGAGGCTGTGTTTGTACTTTTGTGTGACAAGTGAAAGCAAGCTGCAGAAGCGAGCAGCATGACATGTGGAGAGTCGCGCATGGGTGTGCATGTGCACCGGACGAGGACGACAGCCCCTCGTTTGTGGGGGCTGAGCACAGACGCACAGATGGAGGGAAGCTGCGGCGACCGGGGGGGCCCTGAAGACGTGTCACAAAAATGGCCTCCCCAGTCGGCCGCCCCAAGTGGACCAACATTCATGCGTTTGTGACAAAACAGCGACTCTTTCTCGCGGCTTCCGTGTGTGGGTCGCCTCGGCTCACTGTTGTTGTCCCTCCCCGATGTCAACATCCTATATGCGCCATGTACGGAAGTCTCCGGAAAGCCCGGCTCTCTCAGCCTGAGACAGGAGGCTTGGGGCTACAGATGTTAGCACTTCACCACGATCAGTCACATGAGTCTTGTAAAAAAAAAAAAACAGTTCTTGATTGAAGGATTGAAGCTCTGAGGAACGTAGAATAGTCTTAAGTAGAAGGCGACGGCTCTCTGTTGTTTTGTTAGATTTGCTTAGGAACAGTGGAGTACAGTTTTGTGACTACTGTACTGATACAATGGCATACTGTACTGTTTTAGGTTTGTTCATGTACCAACTGTGCATAAAAGGTCAAACTGGTTACAAAAGCTCTAAACAGCACTGTTAAGTGCTTGTGTGCTAGTGGTACTCAATATAGTTTTCTATTGGAATCAGAATGGGGTTTAATCGCCATGAACGTTTGCACACACCAGGAATTTGCTTTGGCAGGAAGGTGCATTTGTTAAACATATAGGAATCTTAACATGTTAAATATGAGGTCTAACTATACTATGGGTACATAAACTAACAATACTAAGTGGATTTAGAATTTAAATAAAAAAATACAATAAAATCAAATATAAGGTTGCCGTAATAAAAAAAAAAAAAAAAAAAAAAAAATACAAATGGTACAAACGATACAATTGCGTAATGCAGTGCAAAATGCAATGTGTTTAAGACATTAAAGTAATTATTAAGACATTATTATTCAATACATTATTAATTCCTAACCCTGCTCTGAACCCCCGTACCAGAGAGTGAATGGTTAAGGAAACAGGAGGATGCATGTCCAGAGAGCGTGTTTCACCTTTTTATAGATGTGCTTTCTGTGACATATACTCACACAGGACCCTGCTCCTCACACACACACACACACACACACACACACACACACACACACACACACACACACCGGGTAAGCCCCTTTCTAACAAAACCACACACAACTCAAGACACCAGCCCACACACCCATTGTGGTACCACGAGTGAGCTAAATGAGAAGCCTCCGTTACCTAAGCTGACACCTGTTTCCTGTCTGTCAGCTGACTTCCTGTTTCCTGTCTGTCAGCTGACACCTGTTTCCTGTCTGTCAGCTGACACCTGTTTCCTGTCTGTCAGCTGACACCTGTTTCCTGTCTGTCAGCTGACACCTGTTTCCTGTCTGTCAGCTGACACCTGTTTCCTGTCTGTCAGCTGACTTCCTGTTTCCTGTCTGTCAGCTGACACCTGTTTCCTGTCTGTCAGCTGACTTCCTGTTTCCTGTCTGTCAGCTGACTTCCTGTTTCCTGTCTGTCAGCTGACTTCCTGTTTCCTGTCTGTCAGCTGACACCTGTTTCCTGTCTGTCAGCTGACACCTGTTTCCTGTCTGTCAGCTGACTTCCTGTTTCCTGTCTGTCAGCTGACTTCCTGTTTCCTGTCTGTCAGCTGACACCTGTTTCCTGTCTGTCAGCTGACTTCCTGTTTCCTGTCTGTCAGCCGACACCTGTTTCCTGTCTGTCAGCTGACTTCCTGTTTCCTGTCTGTAAGCCGACACCTGTTTCCTGTCTGTCAGCTGACACCTGTTTCCTGTCTGTCAGCTGACTTCCTGTTTCCTGTCTGTCAGCCGACACCTGTTTCCTGTCTGTCAGCTGACACCTGTTTCCTGTCTGTCAGCTGACTTCCTGTTTCCTGTCTGTCAGCTGACACCTGTTTCCTGTCTGTCAGCTGACTTCCTGTTGAGGAGCAGAGTTGCTGTGTGTCAGATTGTCACCTCCCTCAGATCTGCAGATGTTTATCAAAACTCTACTTGACTGGGCTTCAGATACTCAAACACGTTAGATGCATACACACCACGCACACTAAAGCACACACACACACACACACACACACACACAAACACACACACACATGGCGAGGGAGACAATTAGTGAGTCAATCTGACAGTGAGAAAATGTCACGCTCTTTGCTTTCATCCTCATAATCTCTCGCTCTCTCTCTCTTGCTCTCTCTCTTTTTATTTCCTTCACCCCTCTCTTCAGCTGTGGATTGTCTGCGACTTCATTTCTCTTTTAAGTTGAACTTTTTTTTTCCAGAGACCATCTGTAAATTCCATAAATATTAATCGTATTACAGTTTTCCATGATTTGCTTCTCAGTACGTTATATACGTGTGAAATGAGTTGTTGAAAGCATGGGCAAAGCTATGCTTTCAGCAAACTTTGTCGCACTGAAATGTGGAGTTCGACCGTTGAACAGTTTCTCACCCGTTTTCAGCTCAGGTTTTGTTTAGGCGGGGCATAACCCAACCTCGTCACAACCTACGTCACAGCCACCTGTCTATGTCAGATCACAGACGGTTTATATAACCTGCATTCTGTTACTTAGCTGGTATGATGCAAAGACAAAGTAATTAACACATAAAACACTCAGATTGCAGGCAGGTCTGTTTTGATATCTGCAATTGATTCAGCTTGTTGTTTCTGTTGTTTATAAATTTTATACATTCGAGGGGGCGGAGCTTCAGCTCCTTCAGGCGACACGCCCCCCCAGTCTCAAGCAGAGAAGACTGCTGACTTTCTCACAATTTCAAAGCCTAATTTAACATACTTGTCAGTGTTTTTTTTTTCATTCAAATTTGGATGGGTAGTTAACAACACATTCTTCTGTGGTGTGATGACCTTAAAACTCAGTTCTGCTTTACAGACACTTTAACTGTCGTTGAGGCTATTGGCTATTTTGGCAAAACTTGACACATTAACCACACAATCTTACACCAAACCAGCAAAACATTACCCAAAACAAACATTACACTGAAAAAACGTATCAAACTCTTTGAAAACATTCATGTGGGGTGGAAGTGTATTGTCTTGGCAGCGTGTAGTTGGCTCACTAGCTTGATTTTGTTGTTCTCCCTCCTTCCTGGAGTCTTAATCATGGGATGGCGGGGGGGGGGGGGGAGGGTACAAGGCAGCAGATGCTTGCCTTTGGGGGGAGTGAGTTGGAGTGAGGGGAAGAGTGGAAGGCTACTTATGTCAGAAAGCACTGTTTTGTTTTGGCGGGGGGGGGGGGGGGGTTGCATTTGTACTTAACAACTTCTAGAAATCAAACGAACAGGCGTTTTCTGTCCTCCTCTCCACCTCCACCCCGGTCTAATGTAAGTAGTCAAGCAGCAGCAGCAGCAGCCCCTCAGAGCCCTTCTCCACATCCCCAAAGCGAAAAGGGCAATTTGGAGCACAGCGGACGTACGTCGCCATAGCAACAAACATTGCTGTCTTGGGTGGGCTTTGATAAAGAAAAAAAATGAGAGAGAGAGAGAGAGAGAGAGAGAGAGAGAGAGAGAGAGAGAGAGAGAGAGAGAGAGAGAGAGAGAGAGAGAGAGAGAGAGAGAGAGAGAGAGAGAGAGAGAGAGAGAGAGAGAGAGAGAGAGAGAGAGAGAGAGAGAGAGAGAGAGAGAGAGAGAGAGAGAGAGAGAGAGAGAGAGAGAGAGAGAGAGAGAGAGAGAGAGAGAGAGAGAGAGAGAGAGAGAGAGAGAGAGAGAGAGAGAGAGAGAGAGAGAGAGAGAGAGAGAGAGAGAGAGAGAGAGAGAGAGAGAGAGAGAGAGAGTCCACACACTCCCCGACTACTTCCCTCCCTCGTCCTCCGCTCACGTCAACACCCCCCGTCACCTGCTGGCACTGTCACCTCCACACGGTCAGTGCTAACGGCTAGCCACGGGTGACTTCAGCCAGTCCCTGGACACTGCCCAGGCAGTGAGCTATATTTAGTGATGAGTTAGCCTAGCCTAGCATCCATCCTTGCTCTCTCCGTCCCTTTAGGAATAACAAAGTCAACCTCCCCCCCCCCCCCCGTCCATCCATTCCGCAATCCCTCCCCGCTCCCTGACACAGGCGAGCTATTGTGTAAATCGGATCCTTTTAACATCACATGGGGGGGGTACGCGCCCTTGGCGCTCCCTGAGAGAGGGAGAGATAGGAGGGTGAGGAAGGGAGAGAGAGAGATGTGAGAGTGTGAGAGAGTGAAGAAAGAGAATGGGGGAGGGGGGGGGGGGGGTGAAGTCCAGCCTGACCCATTTGTCTGCAGCTCTGGGTCTTAATTAGACGTCAGCGTTCTGCGCTGTGGCAGCCTTAACAAGGAGGGAGGAGGGAAGAGAGCCATGAAGCAAGGAGTGAGGAGGGGAGAGGAGGAGAGGAGGAGTAGAGATGGGGAGGTGGAGGAGGAGGGGAGAGGGGGGGGGGAGGGCATTGCGTGAGGTGCATCTGTTGTTTATTTTTACTTTCTGTCTTTTTATCTCCGACATCCTCATTCTGAAAAAAGCCCCAACACGCCGTAGACCTAGAGCATGTAGCTTAGAGAAGGCTGCTTCACTTACCATGTTACATAGAGGGCACGGGATTCTGCTTTGGTGGTCACTATTTGGGCATTTGCGTGAGCGATCAAGAGAGATGGCAAAAGAATGAGGGAGACGGAAAGAGAGGTAGAGAGGCGGAACTTGATGGGGGGAAAAAGCCATGCACAGTGGGAAAGAGAGAGAGACAGAGACGGAGAGAGAAAGACGGCTTCACCCCTGGCATTGTAGTGTCCCTCGACCCTGGTGTCTTACCCACAGGGACACCAGTCTGGCTCGGGTTTGGCATGGCATGGCATGGCAGCCAGCCCTCTCTGCCCTTAACCCTTCCAATCTCCCTTGAGAGACCAGGAGAGGGAGGAGAGATGGAGGGATGCAGAGAGAGACGGAGGGATGCAGAGAGAGACGGAGGGAGGAGAGATGGAGGGATGCAGAGAGAGATGGAGGGATGCAGAGAGAGACGGAGGGAGGAGAGATGGAGGGATGCAGAGAGAGACGGAGGGAGGAGAGACAGAGAGATGCAGAGAGAGACGGAGGAAGGAGAGATGGAGGAAGGCAGAGAGAGACGGAGGGAGGCAGAGAGAGAGGCTGGATATGAGACGGACACGGGGGGGGGTAAGAAGAGGAGGAAGGGTGGAACTGGTCGGAGCAAAAGGTGATTCAAGCAGATGGTTTAAGAAAGACGGAGAGAGGAATGGCCCATGGAAAACAGTATCGTGCTGCACTTCACTGCAGTCCAACCTCCTCCGAAGGTCTATGCCTGCCGGACTATGCTGATAAATGACAACTTCAAGCGAGGGTTTTCAGTCTGACAGAGGAAATAATCCCCTTATTATTCCGACTCCGAGGCAGATGATGAACACTTTCAGTGTGGCTTCTGCTTTCGCTGGCAGTTTTTTAGCTGGCGCTATTATGAGTAATCTTACACTTAGCAGGCAACTGAACAAGCTTCTCTGTGTGTGTGTGTAAGCAAGGGGAGCTTGTTTGCACTGCATGTTCTTAAATGAAAGGCCTCTCTTTCTCTCGCTCTCGCGCTCTCGCGCTCTCGCGCTCTCTCGCACTCTCTCTCGCTCTCTCTCTCGCTCTCTCTCTCTCGCTCTCTCTCTCTCGCTCTCTCTCTCGCTCTCTCTCTCGCTCTCTCTCTCGCTCTCTCTCTCTCGCTCTCTCTCTCGCTCTCTCTCTCGCTCTCTGTCTCGCTCTCTCTCTCTCTCTCTCTCTCTCTCTCTCTCTCTCTCTCTCTCTCTCTCTCTCTTTCCTCACCCCCCCGTTTTGATGCTATGGCGCTCAGGCTTCTCACAAACAGCCGCCCTCACCCGCACTCCACCCCTTTCGAAAAGCAAAGGTTGCTACGGGCAACCTTGACCCCGACCAATGAATAAAGGCACAAAGCACTCCTGTTGGGAAGTGTGCGTGTGTGTGTGGGCGCGCAGGGGGGGGGGGGGATTGGACATGAAGGGGGCACAGTAAGCGAAACGCTGGCTGATGACCACCACTCGGCAAGGCCCCGCAACCTCCCCTCACACACACTCTCACACCCGCAGGCTCGAGGACAGCCTGTTCAAAACGGGCGCTGTTCGTCAGGCGCCGCCGCTCTCTCTCCCCAGCGGCCGGTCGAGCTTCACAGCCCTGGTGCTCAGCTGACTCGACTGAGCTGGCTGTTTACGCTGACGGCGCCGTGAAAGGGACCAAACGCCACGAGGGTTAAGGTCGGGGGGGGAGGGAGGGGGGGGGGGGAGGGTGGGGGGGGGAGGGTGGGGGGGGGGCGTCTTACGTGTGCCCTTCTGAGTGTGTAAATCAGCCCACGCTCGTGTTGCCAGCTTGGTCCGGGCTGTGCAGGGTTTTCTCGCTGGGTTTTGCCTTCAGGAGGTTTGTTCTCCTCCCAGGGTGTCCTGGAGGCCCTGCGGATGAAAAGGTCGACTCAGCTTTGAGGCTGTGTTCTGGCAGAGTGGACTGTATCTCAGGTCAAACTTGTTTTTTTTCCCCCCCAGAGTCCTCTCTGTCCAGCCCCCCCCCCTCTCCCCCCTTCCCCTCCCCGCCGTCTAACCAGATGAGACTCCCCAGACCTATCCTGAGCCTGATTGGCCCACATCATGCTTGCCAACCAAAACGAAACCCTTATTTGTCTACGAGAAATTACGGAAAGTTTGATGGAAAATAGCGTCCTATCCGAGGGCTGGGGTCAGAGGGTCGAGCACTGGGGTTGTCTTTGCTCCTGTGTGACAAGGGTGGAGGTCAGTTTACTTGAGTGGAGCTTGACGCAGGTTCACTAATTGCTGGTTTGTCGGATCATGTTAGGTTGCTGCTAACAAGGTCACCTCAGGAGAGGGAGATAAAGAAAGGAAGAGGTATGGAGGGTGAGAGAGACAGAGAGCGAGGGGGGAGAGAGAGAGATGGGGAGAGAGATGGGGAGAGAGATAGGGAGAGAGATAGGGAGAGAGAAAGAAATGGAGGGGAAGCCACACATGGCGATGACATGAAGTGGATCTGCCTCCTTCTCGACATAGCTTTGTCAGTGTAGCGTGTCTCATTCCGTGTGGAATCCTCCAGGGTGGAATCCTGACGCCGACTCATCCGACAACACTTTTCCTTTCCTTCCTCTCGCCCCCTTGGGTGTGGAGAACGAGATGTCACGCGTCTCTGTGTGTCCACTGTCCACGGTACGTGAACGCGCAAAGTTCATTTGCTTGTGTAGAGCACATGAAAACGCTTCTTAACGTGTGTGCGTACGCGCGTGTGTCCTAGCAGCGGCTGCAGCAGCCTCAGAGTGTGTCTCGCCAGCTGGTCTGTCAGATGTAATCAGCGCACAGGGACCCACATAGGAGGGGGTTCAGATAAGACTGGGGGCCTTCCACCCCCTACGCCTCCGAGTTCCTCATGCTGCATTCGTACGACACACCAGGATCGAGCACCATCCCATACCCATCAATAAAAGCAAACGACTCCATGAAACAGTCGACGCACAGTCAATACCATTCCCTCGCATGCTGGAAGATGTTGGGTTTTAAATCACAGGCAGTTTTCATATAGGTGTTTGTCATTATCCGGTAATAGAACTCCCGACATCAAATGGATCCAATCTGTGGGTGCAGTGCTGGGCTCTGCCAAGTCATGTCCGCCCCCCGTAACTCTTGACAAATCAACCGGTAAGTGTTTGTCATTACAAAACAAGCTTGACCCCCCCCCCCCTGGGAAACCCCCCAAAAGTCTGTGCGCTTGTGTGAATGTATGTGTGTGTGTGTGTGTGTGTGTGTACATCTATTTATGTGATACATATACGTGATATAGCTGTAAACGTGTGTGTGTGTGTATGTCTATATATGTGATACATATACATGATATAGCTGTAAACGTGTGTGTGTGTGTGCGAGGGAGAAACTTGGCCGTGACTCCCAGCAGCTGCTTGTTGGAGTAACAGAGGGGTTGAGATGACTGGCTATACCAACTGGGTCATATTACCCAGACCAAGGTTTTTAATAGGCCAGCGAGACACTCAAGAGAGACAGCGTGGGTGTTGAGTACAGTAGCATCACCAAACAGAATACTAATACAAAGAGGGTTGTGGAGCCTAGGGAGAGTAACAGCATAGCACAACACTTGTTTGTTGTTCTGGTTATTGCAAGCTAATGGCTTTGTTAATCACTTTAAACTGTTTGTGAACAGCCACAGAAATCCTAGGATTTCTATCGTTGATCAATCACATTTTTGTTGGTTTGAATTCTGGCCCATGTGTGTGTGTGTGTCTGAGCTATACAAACTCGTGTTACTTCAGATAAAGTCACATTCATACTTACTTGACTAGAAGCTGGAGTCAGAGTTCTTTAACTCCCCTACCAGGCCTGCTACTGCTAGTGTGGCTTTTTTGGAAAAATATTTGTCAAGTAATTTATATTTGCTCGAGACTGCGGCGGGGGATTGTGAAATGGAATTATTGTTCTTGGCAGTTGGCAGAAAGATGGAAAACCCACCATCGTTATTTGTTTTATAGGCAATTTAAACGTATTTTAATGAGAGATTTATTCATAACTTATATTTAGATATAATCCTTAAAGTACGAGTGGTGCATATCTGCTTTCCACAGCACACGCGGGCTTTCTGGTCGCTCTCTCGAGTCCCAGGAAAATTGAATAAAACGTTGAGCTTATTGTCAAAGAGAGCTTCTCTTACAGCCAAGTTTGCTAGTCTTAACTAAGTAGGCCTATGGTTGTAATTTGTTGCTTGGCCTTCTAAGATTTCCTCTGTGTTCTAGAAGATTCAGAGTCCCAAGACCAAAGCAAAGGCTGGTGTTTTAAATGGGGGCTTAGCACCACATACTGAATTAATCTCTTCATTATTTTTTGGGGGTGCTTGTTACTGTGTCTTCAAATGGGTTTTCTCTGTGTGTGTGTGTGTGTGTGTGTGTGTGTGTGTGTGTGTGTGTTTATCTGTTTATCTGTGTCCTCCCATTTCTTATTCCACTCCTTCTCCTCTTCTTCCACCACTTCCACATGTCTTTGCCTTATGAAACCCTATCTCCCGCCAATTCCTTTGATACGTGGTGTTCCACAGTCAGTCTGCGTTAGCATAACAGCGCTAAGGGGCTAGGTTCCCGCCTGTTCGCGCGCTGTGAAGATTCGAACGCATCAGATCATACTGATAGAACTGGGTTGACAAAGACGACCTTAATTGCCTTCCGATATGCTGAATCTCTCTCTTACTCGCCATGGGCATTGTTCCTTTTCACCACCGTTCTGCGTTCTGAGATGGGCATGCGGTGACGCCAAAGCTTTGAGAAGTCCTTGTGGGGATCTCCATGTGCTTGCCAGTCAAGCAGGACCGTTTGTTTTTACGCCCTGGTATCCTTAGCCGCAAGTCACCCAAGGCAGGGCTGTGTACAGCTACAGTCGTTTCCTGTTTTGGCTATCGTGGTGGTTGTTTTATGTCCTCTACGCACTATCAGGATTGTAACATGAAGAGGTTCATGGCATATAGACACTGGTGTTTATTTGACCATGACAGACTACTATATATATATGTATGTATGTATGTATGTATGTATGTATGTATGTATGTATGTATGTATGTATGTATGTATGTATGTATGTATGTATGTATGTATGTATGTATGTATGTATGTATGTATGTATGTATGTATGTATGTATGTATGTATGTATGTATGTATGTATGTATGTATGTATGTATGTATGTATGTATGTATGTATGTATGTATGTATGTATGTATGTATGTATGTATATATGTTTTCAAGTTGCTTGGATCACTTTTAGATTCACTGTTTGCCCTTTGAACACTGCAAGATAGACAGACTTGAAGCTTTATACCGAAAGAAACAGACAGACTGAAGTAAAATAACAAAAAATCCCAAATTGTCCTATTTGCAAACCAGTTCCTGTCGATGCTAATTGAAGCCCAACCTTGATTTCCAACTGAATGAAATCAAAATCCTTTTGATTCGAGATTGCCCCGTTGACTTCTCATTTGTTCGCCTTCTGTCCTTGAAGGAGATACTAACTCCTCGGGTAAGAGGACCCTGTGACACATCTGAGAAGTTTCATCAAGGCTTAAGACGCTTTCTGAATCGGTCAATCGCCAAATGCCAGACTATATACAGGAAGGTTTAAGTGTATAGCACCATATGTCGGTGACGGTGCTGAAGTCTTCAGCACTCTTCTGAACACCCCCCAAAATAAGGATCCTGATTTAATCATGAGTGATAAGCGTCCAGATTGATTTCAGAGGGTTTGGTCTTAGCCCTGTCTGAGAAGTGGCCCGAGATTCAGGAACAGCTTACAGGACGGTTATGTAGGGTGAGAGGGGGCCGGCGCAATTCATCTTGTACAACTGCTGCCTTCGTAAAAGTCTCTGCCGACATTTCTGGAAAGTAGAGCTGAGGACATCAACGTGTGTGTGTGTGTGTGTTCATCGATGCAGCTGTGCGTTTCGTTAATACTTTTATAAGGAGCACAATGTTTTTGTTAATAGGCTGTTGTACAGAATCCCTTATGTCACGTCTTTGTCTCGGCTGTCGGGCTCCTGTCATGAATAAAATAATTCTGTTGACTTTTTGAACAAAAGGCTCATGCATACATTGAGTAGTTCAAAGCTAAACCGAAATACCGTTCACCTTTGTCTTTCTCTCTCTACCTCTCTCTGTCTACCTCACTTTACCTCTTTCTCCCTACCTCTTTGTCTACCTCTCTCTACCTCTCTCCAACTACCTCTATCTCTCTACCTCTCTCTCTCTGCCTCTCTCTACCTTTCTCTCCATCTCTCTCTACTTCTTCCTCTCTTTCTCTACTTCTTCTCTATCTACCTCTCCACCCTTTACTCAGTCATTTTCTCTCTTCCTGGGCTCTGT
Organism: Hypomesus nipponensis; assembly: GCF_054491055.1. Taxonomy (NCBI): domain Eukaryota; kingdom Metazoa; phylum Chordata; class Actinopteri; order Osmeriformes; family Osmeridae; genus Hypomesus; species Hypomesus nipponensis. Next base: position 5,436,521 of record NC_140381.1, on the reverse strand, counting down.
CTCTACACCTGTGCATGCATGTCAAACAGTTTCCTCTTTGTCTGCCGTCTCTACAAACCTGAGTTCTCGGGGGGCCAGTGGGTTCAGACGGAGCAGAGGCCAGGAAACCGACTCCCCACTGTCCCAGACGGTGACCTTTCCCCGGGGGAGCACACCACGTGTTAGTGTCACTTAATACAAGCCCTGGATCTCGACTTAAATGCTCTACTCATGTGTATTGAGTGAAAAGAAGAAGGAAAAAAAAAAAAACACAAAGACGTCCTCGCAAGTACCAAAGGGTCTCTTGGAGGGGAAAATGACAACCACACAGTCATTTCAAACCACGAACCCAAAGCTGCAAAACCAGTCAGAGTAGCAGACACTGTCCTACCAATTGACTAATATGCAAATGTTCCCGAAAAAACAGAGTCATACATGGAGATACTTATAGAACCATCTCTGTTATTTCGTCAGAAAGCTTTTAGCTTGCATCCTAAACTGACTATGTAGAAAATCACAGGTAAGACATGTCTTCACGCGCTTAAAGTAAATAGAAATATTGCGTCAGTATAGCTTCCTGTCCTCGGCCTGTGACCTGTGACCTCTCTTAGTGACCTGTGACCTCTCTCCATGGTGCAGACAAAGTTATGACAACTTTCTCCCTGGCCGACAGCTGCTATTTACGACCTCCTAATCTGCGGCAGCTGAGAGACCTGCACACAACCGGTGAATACAGTGACGTCACACACAGCCCCCACCGTCACCACCTAACATACTGGCCTCATAAGAAAAACATTTTTATACATTGGCTGGTAGGACCAACAATAGTTTTTTTTATTTTTTTATTAGCCCAGCTATGATGAGTCAGGGTCTTGAGACAGTCATCTTTTACTGGGATTAGAGTCTGTGTGGGAGGGTGTGTCTATCACGAGAGACGTTAGCCGTTAAAATAAATGAAATAAGACGACAAACAAAACTAAAAAAGGATTGCGTTTTTTTTTATGACACGGTCTCCCAGTGTAGAAGCTGGAGATGGGCAATAAATGTTTTTTACAGTCCACTAATTCAGGCCTGTAAACTTTTACTTTGTTATTGGCACTATTATTCTATTAGAAGTTGAGGGGGAAATGGGAAGTGTTGACTCTCACTGTGGACTGTGTCAGCGTAATTGTTATTGGAGAGACACCAGTATGTGATATATAACTTTATTTGTAACCCGCGTGAGCAACATTATGGCTCTGTAAACCCTCTGAGAAGTCGCTTTTGCTGCCTTTTTCTCTCATCAAAAGAGAGACAGATCTGTTAAAACTGTTAAATGTTACTTTTTAAAACCTCTTTGAAGTAAGTGCACACTAATTTCATCTGACAGGAGGGTGGTGGAACTAGATAACAGGTGTACACCTGGAACCAGGTCTTTTGATTCCTGGTGTATGGTGTGTTTGTCTCTGTGTGTGTGTTTTGTCTTTGATTCGAGCCAAGCACTTTGACTATGTATCTTTGAATCAATGTCGTGGCTGACTGAAAGGTAACAAAAGGCATCAGTTGGCCAAACATGGCTGTCTTTCGACCCAGTATTCTGAGGCATCCAGGGGAACATGAAAAGATAAATAATTTCATTGATTACTTTCAACACATTGTCTTCTGGCTTTGAGACTCTCGAATCACTTTCCTGTCAGCAAGTCACCTTCTGTTATTAGTCTCTATGCTAATTTCCAGTGTTTTGAAATGTTTTTTTTCAGACACTCGTTTACACAAAAGCTGTGTGCTGTCGTTTCCCATCAGTATGCTGATTTCCATGGAAAGTAAAGCTGGTGTGTATGGAATGTGCGCAGACTTTGTCATACCCCTTTGACCCATCCCCCGCGTTTGTGATTGTCAACCTCACCCCACCTGCCACACCTGCGTCCCAGTTTTAGCTCCCCCGTCACACATAGGCTCAGCTCACATCTGTTCCGCATGCCAGTTCTGTTATGATAGGCACTGTTCACTAGCACGAGCTAGCTGGCTGGCAGCGGCGCTAATGTTTTTAGCGCTCGTAGACAACACAAAGCTTAAGGGCTGGCTGACCACTCAGGCTTTCGCAGCCTGCCGTCGGAATGTCCGCCGCCAGTTGCTTTCATCCTCACTGTCTCCGGGTCTCACTCAGTTTCTCGCGTGCCCTTTCTTATGCACGGTCGTCCAATAACGTCGTGCGGAGAGTTCCGTTGTTGAAGAAAGGAAAAGCGTTCATTGTCTGTTTCCTCCGAGAGGATGTGCGGTGACACCAAATGTGCGTCATACACAAACAAACAGGTAGATTTCATTTGTGAGAAGTCCTTTTTGAAGGGATTTTCAAGTCCCGGTTGGTTAAGGGCCCTGGGAAGATTGCAGGCAGGATGAAACGGGGGCCAGAGTGATTCTTTGTCGAGGACTTTATAACGAGAGAGAAGATTGTTTTAGGGTGTGTTTTATGTGATTTGAATGTGAAAGGCAGCTGGCTATCTTGGCAGGGCACCTTGGTTGTTTCCATCCACCCAAACACACGCGCACACATACATACACACACACACACACACACACATACACACACACACACACACACACACACACACACACACACACACACACATACTTATGCTGTCAAGCTGTGATTAGAATTTGAACCCATCAGTTGCTCCAATTACACACATACACACACACACACACACACACACACACACACACACACACACACACACACACACACACACACTGGCCAACCATGCCCCTCTTGCCTCAAACCCCACCCACCCTCACTAACACACACACACACACACACATATTGTGGTGGCTCTCTTGGTTGACCACCACAGGGAGAGGCCGAATGACTCTCAGTACTGCTGATGTGTCTGTCTCCCCTCAGTACAGCAGTGTACTGGTGAGAAAAAGGCCTATAAATAGACAGTGTGTGTTTGCGTTCCACTCCCTTGCACCTCCTACCGTCTACATAGCTGTCGTGCTCTCCTCGTGGTTCCTCTCATGGTTCCTCTCGTCCTTCAGTGGAACAGACGAGGCCCAGGAACACAGGGCAGCATGTGACCTAGTTGTCTTGCTGCCCCGTGTCGATGGACCAACACGAGCGCTCTGGATTTCCATAAACAAATGGCAATAAACACGACCAAACAATTTAAGCGTTTTCCACTTGTAGGCTTTCTGTGTGACACCTCAGGGTGCGATACACACACACGCACACCTTTCACTCACACACCCACACGCTCAGACAGACACACGCCTCACACAAACCAGCTTTCAAACACACACAAAAATCATACCATCACCCATTGTAGCCTTAGCCTCAGTGCCAGCCATAGGAGTGGAGTGGGTATGCTGTGCTGTTGCATGATCACTGACGACCCAGAGGGCCAAAGCACACTGCTCCACTAGGCCCGGGTCTGCCCTCAGCCCAGCTACTCATCCTCTCCTCATCCACAACCTTCATTAGCGGGCTAATTACACAGAGGAGGGGAAATGGCATGCCAGCGGCAAAGGAGGGAGGAAGGGAGAGAGGGAATGAGGAAGCGAGAGGGAATGAGGGAGGGAAAGAGGTAAAGAATGGGGGGGAGAGAGGAGAGGGAGAGAAAGCAGAGAGATATAGGAAGCAAAGGAGAAAGGGGGGGGGGCGGTGAGGAGAGAGGTTGTTCCACGTCAGAATGGCAGCGCTCAAAAATAGCCCTGACCTCCCTCATCATCTGCCACCGGCGTCCCCGACCATGTGACCCCAGCGCACGCCCGGGGGACCAAACAGCGAGCAGCTGCAGGGTGTTTGAGTGGGCTTGATTTGGGCGGGCATCCTCCACTACTGTGCCCCTTGCCCTCCCCAACCCCAGGGTCTTAGCCCTCCTGACGCCCCCTCTCCCACCATAATCACCACCCTAACCACTGTTATTGCTCCATGCCCCTCCTTCTTCTCTGTGCTCACTGCTGGGCCTGCTGGCCATTGCTGACCCCCCCCCCCCCCCCCCCACCACCACACACATCCTCTTTGTACTGGTCAGCAGCCCCAGACTCTTCTTTCTATCGACTGTCTCTCTCCCTCCCTGTACCTAACTGACGGATTCTGTCGCACAGCTTAGCACGGATAAGACAAGTGCACCCTGAGGCATCAGAAAAGGCCTCTCCTGACAACCTCTTGCACTGTACACAGCAGACTACTGTATGTGCGTCAACACGACTACCAGTCTCAGTTTTGGCGCTAGCAGGCTATCATTTGATATAAAGCAACTGCTGCTAAAATGGCGCACGCTAGCACTGGCCATAGGCCATCCTTTTAATATTACTCTGTGCGCTAATGCTATGCTAAAAATATTATGCAATGCTAAGCGTAGAAGACTGAAGACCTGAAGACTCAGATAACGTCCCCTTCCACTCTCCCTCAAAAAGCTCCTGCTTTTCACCAGGCCATCACTGAAAATAGGAATTTGTTCTTAATGATTCTGCCGGTTAAATAAAGGTAAAACATTTTTTTTTAAAGTGCTAGCTCAATCAACAGTACCAGGCATGCTAGCACGCTCTTTGGTATCGCTAACGTTCTAGGCAAATCGAGGCCGCTGATGGAGTCAGCATGGAGCTCACATCACGTTACAGTTCTTTCCTGGTTGTTGCATCACACTGCTGAAATAATGAGTTGGGGACGCCGGCTAATGATGTAATAATCTCACCTCATCTCACCAATAAAACAAACTCCTTGGGGAATTCCAGTAAAACAATGCAGACTCTCAGTTTTTTAGACTGCACTTTTTTTTCTCTGCTATGCTAAAGCTTCATGGATTGTTTCCTTTATTTTGGGTGATGCCTGAGTGTTGCAGCAAAGAGGAAATTAACAAGGTAGCTTTCAGTCCTGCTGCGAGAACACCGAGTACATATCTCAAACAAGTCCTACACAAATTCCCTTGGACTCGCTGTGCTGCATACTAGTGTCAATGTTGACAGTGCTGCAGGGTAGATGTTGTGGGAAGATAAGACATTTTTCACTGAACCTTCAACACAGTTTCCAAATTGTTGCAGGCCTATTTTTTTCTCATTCTTACACGACAGCACCCCATCTAAGGACCCTGTTACTCACGTGACGTGACCTGCTACCCACGAACATGCTTGTAGGGTGAGTGTAGGATGAGGAGTCACTGCTTGAACGGGAGAATCAGCTGACGCCGTGGCGACACAGGCCTTTATTCTTAGTTTTCAAAGCCAAGGCTGGATGACAGACATGCTAGCGAGCTCAGAATCTCTGAGCTCTCTAGCATTCTAAGAACTATTAAGTCAACGCAGTAGAAGTTGTCAGCTTTTCAAAGTGATTTGTTGATCAGAAGCTTGTCGTTCCAGGTTATGTAACACACAAAGTGCCTAGCAACATTATCTACCCGGTCAAAGAATACCATCAATTCTCTCCACATGAAATGGCACACAGACACACATGCGCGCACACACGCACACACACACACACACAGACACGCACACACAGACAAACACAAGGAAGAGGAGGGGGTGGAAAATGTCTCCAAAATGTGTTCCCATTTCTTAACGAGGTGTTGAGAGCTCCCTGGTTCCCTGTCATTGTGTTGCTAGTGTAGCACAGCCTAAATTAGCTCAGTAAAAGGGACAGTGTGGGAAGACTGGCTCTATTAGCTGTAGCACCAGCTCATTAAAACAGGAAGTACATACAAACAACACCACCTCCTTTATTTTCTAAGCATTTACAGAACCACGGGTCATTTCCATTTAAATCTCAAACTTCATATTTTTTCCTGCCACGTAGACTTGGTATACTAAGTGGTTTGCTTTCCGTAGCCTGTGTGTGTTTGTGTGTGTGTACGTGTTTGTTTGTGTGCATGTGTGTCTTAGCCTGGCAGTCCCACGGTCTCAAAGGGACATGCCCGACATGCACACACACACACACACACACACACACACAGTCTGTCACCTATATACACATAACGATGCACTTACCCTAACTCAGGTGTACTGTGGAGAGTGATGTGATTTCGAGTTCTGTGTGGGGTCTGTGGCCTTGTGAGGAAGCCAACAATAGGGGGCGCACAAGAGGCAGGCTAGTTGGAGAGGCACCGAGGAAGAACATGCATAGACTCACACTCGAGCACGCTACCTCGCCTTCGGTCTCTTTCCCCACAAGCGCACCCAACGCACACACCTCATGCAAATGATCTTCCCGACCCAAGATAAAATCCAATCAGCAACAGAGCTGGCCGGACAGGGGGGAAAACCTCGACGCTCTCCCGCTCACCATTATACCGTCTGCAGAAACTCCATTTCACAGCTCTCTTCTTACCTTCATTTCCAGAACGTACCTCGCCTCTCCTCCATTATCCTGTAATTGCTGTCGTCATGGAGACAACAGGCCAACATGTCAGTCAGAAGGTGTCAGTCGAACCGACACTATTCAAACCATACACACACACACACACACACACCATCACCTGGGTGGTCTGATTGGGCGGTTATGTTAATGCAGATGTCTCCCACTCTCAAGCACGTGTGTGTGTGTGTGTGTGTGTTGGGGTAGATGGTGTGGGCCGATCAAACACATAATTTCTTTCTCGGTATTCGCTGGAGCTTCATCCCAAACTAATAAGGTCTAAGAGGAGATGAAGAACATCCATCTCCATGTGAAGCCTGCTTACCCACGAAACAGTCTAGAAACTTCCAGAAAACACCCACGCATCACCCTGGGTGTACAGAATCACCATGGAGGAGGAGTTGCTATCACCGTCTCCTTCGCACACCTGAACTGCAGGACTGTTTCATGATTTACATAGATAGAGGGCTTGCGGTCATTGGATATTTTATTGTAGTCCATATATTTGAACATAAGGTCCAGAGATGATGCCGTATAGGAATATAATCCATAGGAACTCAATAAATACATGTGAAGTATTAATATTACTGAGTAGAGTAGACAGACCATCGGTGTGGATACCAGAGCCCTGAGTGAAAAATGAATCATAGTGTGTCGCACGGCTAACGAGCTGGTTTAGACATGGGAGCCAAGAGGCACTGTCATAATCATCTTCCATCAGCCCTGATGATAGCCCTGATGATACAAGACCCTCGCAAACAGCAATACACTGCACATCACTTCGGTGGTGAATACCTTGTCAGGACAAAGGCAAATATTGTCTTTGGAAAGAACTTGTTGACCGTCTAATGATCAAGTGTGACTGACACCTGCATTGTGCCAAATAGGCAAGGTTGGGAAAGAGAGACGGTAATGGGGTTGTGGTTTAGTTATGGCTTCGCGGGGTTGAGTGGTTAGCATGATCTACATAGCCACCGAGCCGCTGGCATAATTCCCTGCACAATCAATTATCTAAACAGAAGCTCCCTCAAATCCCCCTCAAGGTGTTTCTGACTAAACTCATCAGGTCGTAAAGTGATACAACAACCGTTTGATTACTCGTGCCATTCAGGCGCATTCCTCAATGCTTCTCTAATGAGTCGAAAATGAAGACGAGCAAAACAATGATTCACTCCCCGTCGATCTCACAGGAGATTAAACATATGATCGCCAAAGCGTGCCACTATTAGATAAGCCGCTATGGCGTGATCGTGCGAGTCATCTCTCGCCAGCACAGCTGCGCTCGGCCGAACGTCCTGTGTTTTGTCAGCCGGGTTTGCACTCTTGTTTGGTCTTGACCTGAGTGGAGGGTTGGAGTATGTACCAACCGGGCTTCCTGTTGAGCTGTTGAATCTATTTGTGTTTGCGAGCATGTACAGACAGGAAGCTCTGTCATCGTCAACCACCCCCCCCCCCCCAAAAAAAAAAGAAAAAAAAAAAGAAGGAAATGTACTGTACATTTCTGTCATGTAACGGCATTGACCAAAAATGTAATGGATTTCGCATTCATGAATTTGTTTGTTGGCTGTGGGTGTACCATTTTCTTTGAAAGCATCTGTGTAGTTGTATGCAGATAGTAGTAAACAGTGTCTCGATAAGGACTTAGTGTTGCAGTGGTGCCTTGTGGGTCCACGCTAATTGGATTGCAGTCCCTTGGATAGTCAGAGGGAAAGAGAGTGGGAGCAGGAAAGAGGACATGTAGGAATAGAGATGGGGTCAAAGGGAACTGTTTACTGCCTGGAGAGAGGGAGAGAGATTAAGAGAAAGTCTGTTCGTAAGAGGGAGAAAAGAGGGGGGGGGGAAAGACAGAGAAATAGTCAGTGAAAGTGTTTGTATGTGAGGGGAGGGAGAGGAGGAAGGAGTGGGGCTGAGATACCAAATCCTCCTGAGCGCTCCCTCCACATCTGTGTCCGTCTCGCGCTCCAATCCCACACACACACACACACACACACACACACACACACACACACACGCGCGCGCGCGCGCGCGCGCTCTCTCTCTCTCTCTCTCTCTCTCTGCACAGTTAGCAAACACAAGCGCACCGAGTTAAAGCCAGGAAAGCGCTCTCTCCCGGACAATACCGAGACCAATCTCCCTACTGCAGAACCTCACGCTCTGATCCCTGTTCTGCTTATCCACAGCACATTTTCCAGAATGACAACCGTGCTCATTCGTAGGACAGCCTTTTACGACCCTAATACAGATATACAGCGTCTCTTCAGTACCCTGACGCCCCTGCCTAAGCTCTGGTGAGCTAGTGGCTAAAGGCAAAGCAAGCACTCTTTACACCGTTGTTATCATAAATCCATATTTACTGTAGCTTTGATCATAAGGTCAGTCTGTGGCCCCCACGTGACGCTTCCCAGGAGTGCTGTTTCAGTTATCGTTCTCTCAGCAAGTTGACAGTGATGAAGGGATTGGTTGTTGGCTAATCTGTGGATGGCTGGTTATGAGTGGACAGTGTACTGGCCTCTGGATCATCTTGGATCAGGAATTGAACTGCAAGGTTGACGTTGTTGATTTTTTGGGGCTAAGACGGCTGAAGGAGTAAATGATGACATTGTTTTAACTTGGTCTGTTTTAAACTGAAATACAATTACAGATTTTGTTTTCCCAATGTAGGCTATTGTTTGTAAGAAATCATTAAATGCTTGACTACATCTGAGTGCGAAACTACTTTTGGCAGATGTTCATGAATTATGAATTACTGTAGATAAATCATCCCCTTTTTACGGCATCATTTTAATGAATGATGGGCGGGAGTCTAACAGATGGTTGCGTGAACGTGCCAGGATTTTTATATGTGTTTTAATATAACGATTTTTAATTAAGGTGCCATTTTCCACGGACAGCTTCCTTTGCTATGTCGTTGTTCCATTCATTATAAACAACAGATGTCTGAAACAAAGTTCTAAGGCATTGAACATTAATCTGGTTACACGTGTTCGATATTACAATAAAAGAGTACTTAGGAGTGACTTGTTTCCGCATAAAGTAATTGCCTGTTACTTTATGCCCTGGTGTACGGGGAGGCCGCTTTACAGAAGAGACGGTGCACCTTGGTCTGTTCCAGACAGCTTTTTTATTAAGTTTGAGACAAAGCAGAAAGCGTTCCCTGTCCACTCTAACTCGATTAACCCCCCAATCCATCTGTCTGAAACTAACACAGTGCACCCTCTAAATAAGATCACTCTCGGACCCGGGAATTCAATTACACTCAAGACAAAAGCCCCGTCTTCAAAAACAATACCAGTCTTCCCGGGCTTTGCCAGTGACATTTCATGCTTGATCTGGTCCAACACTCGAAATTTGATCCAGGCATATGGATACCTGGTGCTTTGATGGTACGAGGAGGGTGTTGCACAGAAATAGATGAGAGGCTTCCGCAAAGACTCTGTTCTGTCTTTCTCTCGCTCCCTCGTTCTTCGATCTACGATCAGCCTCCAAGATCCACTGCGAGAGGCGGCTTACTTGTTATTTGAGCTTAGTGCTACGATTTTCGGGGCCCCTGGATGAATATGCATTGAAGCGAGTCAAGCGACATTCTAAGAAGAAATGTGTGACGCGTTTACTCGCAAACTGCCTATCAGATGCAGTTTTGAAGCGGCTGATATTGTCGCATCGTGCCACGTTTAACAGCACATTACTTGGCATGCAACAGATCCTCCAACAGCTGCTATCAGCTGACAGGAAGTGACATACTTTATTTTACGGCTCTCCCTCCACTCCAACATGCGTGTACTGTTTATCACCTTCGACAACCTCACGGCCCACAGCACACAGAGTTTGAGTCTTAAGTAGGCCCGTGTGTTTGTCCGTGACGACGCAGTGCCGGCCAGGGTCAGCTCCCTTTTTGGGTTCCGAGCCATTCATCATTCATCCCTCTCCACAAAACAAGTTATCTCGCTTTCTCTCGTTTTTTTTCCTCTCTATTGCCTCCGCACACCGACGGCGCCGCTGCCTCTGAGCTTTCTCTCTCTCTCTCTCTCTCTCTCTCTCTCTCTCTCTCTCTCTCTCTCTCTCTCTCTCTCTCTCTCTCTCTCTCTCTCTCTCTCTCTCTCTCTCTCTCGTTCTCTCTCTCTCTATCTCGTTCTCTCTTTCTCGTTCTCTCACTCTCTTATCTTCACCTCATTCTCTCTTTGTCGTTGTCCTCCTCTGAAGGAGTCCACCTTGTCTTTGCTGTCCGCTCATACCACGCTCCCAAACGAGGATGTAACACCTTCATATTGCTTCTCTCTGTTTTCCATTGTGGCGAGGCTCACTGAATTCTTGGTTGTCCTATCTCCTCTTATTTTCTGTCATTTCCATCATCCATCCCCCCCCCCCACACACACACACACTCCTCACAAAGATTGCTTTCCCTCTTTTGTCCTTCAATTTTCTTTGAAGACCTGGCTTTGACATGAAGTGGGCGAGTCTTGGATACAGCACATTTAACTGTGCATTCAGAATGATTTTCGGTTCGACGTGTTTGTCCTGCGTTTGCGAAGGGTCAGTTCCGATCCTCTATCCTGGAGTTTGCTATCCAAACATACACGGGCATGCGTTCAAAGAAACCCACGGCAAGAAAAAATAACGTTCAAAACGTTTAAGGAAAGATACAGCGACAGTATAGTATCTAGTATAGCGTGTGTATATATTCACACACACACCCACATACAGTCAACCACACCCGAGGATCGAAGGAAAGCCAGTGAAGCTGCTGTGTGTGTGTGTGTGTGTGTGTTGTGGGTGTGCCTGTGTGTGCGTGAGCCTGTGTTTGTGTGACCTCTCTGGACCACTGTGGGTGATGCAATGTCTGCAGCCGCACCTAACCTCTCTCACAAGTGCACGCGCGCACACAGACAGAGGCTCCGTGCGTTCCTACTGTGGCATAGCCTAGGGAAGTGGAATCACAGTTTGAATGTGTCTGTGCGGTGTGACGCACTGCAAACGCTAGGGTACTGCTTGTACCGCACACCAAAGGTTATCTCTTTGTGTACGTGTGTGTGTGTGTTGTTTAGTCATCCTCGTTAAACCGCGAGCCTCACAGTTGGGCACCACGTGTGCGATGCCTCCGGAGAAGACGGCGATGATTGTCGTGACACATTTCCATTCACGGCCCCCCCCATCGGCTCAGCCATCTCCTCCAGGAAGGGGAGATTATTCCTGCCTTCACGTCCACCTTCCCCAGTCCCCTCTAACCCCTCGAGTGCCGATGCCATAGATATCACCATGAGTCACTCACCTCTGTTGTGAGCCGCAGTCCTGGTATCCATTAGTCCACCCACATGAGAGAGGGACACACAGGGCTGATGCTGAACTGTCATCTATGACAGAGAGGTGACGGAGATTCAGGATCGGATGCAGGTGGATGTATAGTCAGATTGCATGCAGGTGGATGTAAAGTCAGATTGCATGCAGGTGGATGTAAAGTCAGATTGCATGCAGGTTGATGACAATTGATGATTCCGAATGTTTCCAAAAAATTTTTTGGGGGGGGGGTTCTTGTACTTTTTTTTGTGGTTTCAGTACTATTTATCTTGCCGGGAGCTGATTAAGATTTTTTTTTGCTCAAAAAGCGAACGACTGAAAAGGGGAAGTGGCCACCCAGCAGAAGTCTTGAGTCCGACCATCAGCCCCTGTGTAGCTAAGTAACTGTAAGAGCCTGGGTCAATGTTCAAGAAAGACAAGCGAAAGAGACAGAGAGAGCAAGAGAAATGAGGGAAGAAATGACGGGGGGGGGCACGGAAGAGAGAGAGGGGGAGGGAGGGGCTGAGAAAGCTGGTGTTCGCCACATCTGTGGCATGTTAGCAGTGCGCTCAGTCGGATCTAACACGGTTTCAACGAGAGCTTTGGGGTTGCGAAACCATTCTTTTCGGACCGGCCTCTCCAATTCCCCCCCCCTCGACACAAATTCGTCCTCTCATTTGAATAATCACAACAACAACAAAAAAGACTCGACCGACAGTCTGAGGCTCGATGGGTTTATTTCAAACTTGGGAGAAAGCCTGGCTGTGAGCAGTTGGAGGGAGGAGTCAAGCTGGATCTTCTGGAACCCTCCGTTAGTGTTTCACATTGCAAGTCACAGCTCCTGGCATGGTGACACTGGATTCTGCAGCACTGTATTACAATACACACACACCTATTGTGTACAGACACACACACACACACACACACACAGCCTATTGCGTGTGGGCTTTATCAAAGCCTCAGCACAAACACTGACAGTATGTGACAGAATCTGATGTGGATCACGCCTGCATTGTGCCTTGTTGAGGATTAGGCTGCGTTGGATCTGACTTTGTGCCCCCAGCGAGCCTCATCGTCCCACAGGCCAGAGAGGGCAGAGCTTCTGGTGTGACCGTGCGGCCCAGCCAATCACACGTCGGGGTAGTAGATCCTCCGGAGCGTTTGATTGGTCGCTGCTGGTCTTCCGTCGGCGGATGCCTTTTGTCAGTTTCACATTCGGTAAGAAGACGTCGGTCCTCGCATGCGAGGCTGTTCTGATGCCTCCAGCAGCTTATGCTATTTGCTATTTACAGATAATAGCCTTCAGTGTCTCTTCAGTGTCTCTCTCTCGTCCTCGCCTTTCCTCTCTCGCTACATCTCTTTCCACGTCTTTCTCCCTCTTTCACTGTACATCTCTCTGTTTCTACATCACAGCTTCTTTCAGTCTCCATCTCCACCACTCTTTCTCTCCCTATCCCTGAGAGTTCCACAGAAAAAACCAATCAGCCTGTATCTGCCTCATCAACTTCAACAGATTATAGCTCATCCGGCCCTAAAAACAATGCACAATTGGAGTTCAAAATCGATTTAGACAGCGGCACTTTGCACAGCACAAACTCCTGCTGAACAGAGCAGATAACAGTTATTCATGCCGGTCTCCCCTCGATGGTGTTGAGAATATATATGGGTGGGCTGACTTTCTGGAATGATTCTATAGCATTTACATTGTCATTTAGCAGACGTTCTTATCCAGAGCGACTTACAGTAAGTACAGGGACATTCTCCCCGAGGCAAGTAGGGCTAAGTGCCTTGCCCAAGGACACGTCATTCGTCACGGCCGAGAATCGAACCAACAACCTTCGCTCAAAGGCCATGCGTGAAGGACAATCATTAAGGTTAAAGAAGAGATGATGCAGTGATGATTGTTCTGGAAAGATGAGGAGCTGGAAAAGGAGGGGAGAGGGACAGGGACAGGGAAAGGGAGAGAGCATTGTGTATTTGTGAGTGGCATGCAGTGATTGCGAAAGGCCTTCTTTTTTTCACAACAATTGGCACTTATCAGGAGGGTGCCTGTGGCAATTACGCAGAAATGAAGTGGAACTGGAGAAGTGCTTTGGGCATAGAAGCGTGAGGGGGAATTGCGTTGAAAACTTTGCATGAAATTATCTCAAGAGCGAAGAGGTGCTTCTAACTACAGCCTTCTTGCCAAAATAGGTTCATTCTGGAGCACACTGGTTCGGAGTGGTCGTGGGGGGGGGGCATTGCCAACACCACAGTCCTGACAAGACCCTTTCTGAGAAACCATCTCCCTAACCCTTCCGTTCCTCTCTCTCTCTCTGGTACTACAGACCACACCAAGCTTCATCCCCATTTCCAACCCCAGCCAAAGGCCCCCCCCCCCCCCCCCCCCACACACACACACACACACACACTTCTCTTTCCCACTTGGGTTGTGAAGTCCTAAGTCCAAGCCAGCTGTTCCACTTCCCAGGCCAATTAAAACAAGCTGTTCCACTGTGCGACGGCTGCCACTGCTACCACCGTCGCTGCTGCTTGGGAGGACGGTTCCTCCACCATCTCTTCCCCCCCCCCAATCCCCAACTTCCTGTAGTTCTCTGATTGCCTGACCATTAATCAGAGACACAAAAGTTTTTGCGCCTGAGCCTGCCCAGCTCGCCACAAACTCCGAGCTCCCTCTTCGCGTGGTTTTTCCGTCCTCCGAAGTTGCAGTGGAAACAAACAAGTGATGATAGAAAAGCATCATAGGTCACCCTTAGGCATCCGTGACCTTTGAAAAGGCCTATGTGTAGATTTAGGGTCTTCTTTTTAGACAAGGACTGTCACAGTCATTTGAGCGCCCGCCGCAACACCTGACGGAGGCACCTACTAGAGGAAAAGCAGTTTTATTGGAGGAACCTTGAAATGGCCAACCAGTATATTCAACAATGGTGGAAGTCATGAGGCTCACAATCTCCCTTTATCCATGTCACATTCCTTCTTGTGTTCCTCCCCCCCCCCCGCTGTCACTTGGGAAAGAATGGAACCTGACAGGTAGATGAGGAAAGCAGCCCAGCGACCTGATGGGGAACGAGCCTGAGAGGAGTGACAGTGGGGCGGAGAATGGAAGTAGGAACAAGTGGTGGTTCTAAATCGCAAGAGAGGGAGTGATGCTGACTGCACCTGTCTAACTCGAAAAGAGCGAGAGAGAGCGAGAGAGAGCGAGAGAGAGCGAGAGGGAGGGAGGGAGCGAGGGAGCGAGGGAGGGAGGGAGGACTGTCACGTTGATGCCATAATACCCCCCAGAATTTCCCAGACATTAGCCATAACTCTGACTTTCCCTTTGTCTCTCCTGTCATTTTTTCTCGCTCTCTCTTAGTCTACCTGTCACTTTCTTGCTCCCGCACACTTTCTGTCCGCCTGTCTGTCTTTCGGTCTGCAACGTGTGTGTGTGTGTGTGTGCTCACAGTGAGAAGTCATGGTACCTGTGTGCTGCAGCACGTTCTGGAGCTGTGGTCGAGCGTCTTCTGGAGTGACTGAATGCCTTTCAGAGCAAGGTCTGACAAGCAGCCATGGTGGCTGGTGGCTTGTCTAAAGACTTCTTACCTACGCCTTCAGACCGGCAAATATACACCCGTAAGCACCGTCTCGCTCTCACACACACGAGAATGCACAAGGAGCACGCGCACACACACACACACACACAAACTGCGAACCCACTCTCGTAAAAGGTGACATCCAGCCCCAGTATTGTTCTTGACCCCATTGCTATAGCCAGGAGCGCAGAGCACTGTTGACATTGACTCAGCGATTTGGAGCCGTCAACCAAACGTGAGGATGACGAGAGCAAAACAGAGAGAAAGGACAAACGGGGAGAGGCATGTGTGTGTCGCTGGCTCCTGACTGTGTGTTTCGCGTGGCGAGCAGTTTCACATGACTGACGTGTGTGTGTGCTGTGTGTGTGTGTTCATCCATACAGTAGGGACAGTCAGGTATTGACACCCGACAGTAAGTATAGGATCAGTTTTAACAAACGACATAACATACAGACAGATGGAAACACAGAGAAATTAATGAATGGAGAAAGGGATTGACAGACAGACAGACAAGCTGAATGAGAGAAAGACAAACAGGTAGGCATAATTAGAGGAAGACAGGCAGACAGACAGACAGGAAGACAGGAAGACAGGAAGACAGACAGACAGACAGGCAGACAGGCATGTAGGAGAGCAGTGGAAACACTGTGGTGGTCTGCTGCTGCTGGGAGACGTCTAATTCAGACGGAAAATAAGGAGGGGGGAGACAGAAACACTGGCCCACCGCTCCGTCAACCTTGGTATCCTCTCTCTCTCTCTCTCTCTCTCTCTCTCTCTCTCTCTCTCTCTCTCTCTCTCTCTCTCTCTCTCTCTCTCTCTCTGTCTCTCTGTCTCTCTGTCTCTCTGTCTCTCTCTCTGTCTCTCTCTTTCTTCCTCCTTCTCTCTCTCTGTTTCTCTCTCTCTCATCACAACACACACTCTGCTCCATATTTCTGGTTGCACGTGTCTATGTAAGTGTGTGTGTGTGGGAGGGGGGGCAGAAAAGAGGGATGCATGAAGAGATGGAAACAAAGGGCAGTTGAGCAAAGAGGTAGACCCACCAGAGAAAAGAAATCAGCCGGGTCATAATGACTCTGACAGAGACGGAGAGAGAGAGAGAGAGAGAGAATTGTGTCGGCAGTGGCCACACTCCATATAATCTTATAGATGGATGGCAGGCAGGCAGGGAGGAAGGCATGAAGACAGGGGAGGGCTGGGCCAGGGAGGGCTGGGCTGGGCCAGGTTATTTTTGGCCTCTGTAATGGCTACTCATTAGTAACCATATTAGCGTGTTTAATAGAATTGGCAGCGTAGCGCATACTTCCAATGCTCTCTCTGTCTCTCTCTCTCTCTCTCTCTCTCTCTCTCTCTCTCTCTCTCTCTCTCTCTCTCTCTCTCTCTCTCTCTCTCTCGTTACTATTATATCATGGCAGCGCATTGACCCATTCATCGGTCGGTCCCATTACCCTCGACAACCGCCGCCACGGCGACCCCGGTGTCTGTCGGGAAACGACTGTCTCCGACGCCAAAATCGAATGCGATGAGGTCGGAGATGCACTTTCTGGTTTCGACCCGTTGCCTTTAGGGGAGGTTTCAGGTGACATAATAAAGACATCAGGGGGAACTGACAGTCTCAAAGTGTACCTCTCAACTGTCACTGGGAAGTGAGACTGAGCTATTATTAGCCAATGATTGACTGTGGTGCATACCCACTTTCCACAGTAGCTCAGAGTGCGATCCCAGATATGTCAGTCAAAATGTCAATCATTCGCAAACCCCTCTTAAACTCTCGCCATAATGTCAACGATGGAAAAGCATGGGGAGGGATGGTGTGTGTGTGTGTCTGGGTGTGTGTGGCAATTCTCATGCCAACGTTGTGTCAATGTGTATCTTCATTAAAATCAAACTGTTTTATGCACCAACCCAAAAGAAAAATGACACACGCACACCGCACACACATCTCTTTCCCGCCAAACGGAGTGGTTTTGGATGACATGCAATCACGCCATCACTTGTCCCTGTTGGAAAAAGAGACCACTGCTCTTTCTGGCACACACACACACACACGCCGGGGACGGAAATTCTTGGGCTTCCAGCCGGCTCTGCACACTGTGTACCTTCAGCCTGCACCCGCTCCCTCTCACTGCCACTGGAAACACACACTGACACAGTCTGCCTCACTGGCCCCAGGAGAGGGAGGGAGGGGGAGGGAGAGAGGGGGGGGGAGAGGGAGAGGGAGAGGGGGGGGGGAGGGAGAGGGAGAGGGGAGGGGGGAGGGGGAGGGGGGGGGGGGGAGGGGAGAGGGGGGGGGGGAGAGAGAGGGAGAGGGAGGGGGAGGGAGAGAGGGGGGGGAGAGGGAGAGGGAGAGGGGGGGGGAGGGAGAGGGAGAGGGAGAGAGAGGGGGGGGGGGAGAGAGAGAGAGAGAGAAAGGGAGAGGGGGAGAGAGAGACCCTGTCTGTCTACTTTCTCTACTTCTCTCCTCCGTCTCTTTCTGTCTGTCCCTTTCTCCTCCACGCTCTCCGTCTCTCTCTCCCTCTTTCCCTCATCTACCCCCCCCCCCCCCCCATCTCCTTTATCTCCTCTTAAAGGAAATCCAGACAGTGGTCCCAGTGTGCCCCCCCCCCCCGCCCCCTCCCCGGGGGGCTCCGGACAGGAAGTGGCCTGGTGTAACCATTAGCTTGGCTAACATCTGTGTGTCTGTCCGCCTACCTGTCTATCTGTGAGGGCTCCAGTAGAAAGGGGAAGACATTCCCGAGCTGGAATCGAACCCGGGCGCTGCGTTAGTACACGCGATATAGCCAATCACAATCAAGGATGGGAACAACCAGTTTTAGAAAGTATTATTTATATAAATCTGTATATTTAGGAGGTTTATTTATTTAAGCCTAGCATAGATGTCATTTATATTCTGTGCACTTATTGGGAAGTGCCGCTGTTTCTTCGGCTCATTCCGTCCTCCGTCCCCCCCCCCCCCCCCCCTCTCTCTCTCTCTCTCTCCCTCCCTCTCTCTCTCTCTCTCTCTCTCTCTCTCTCTCTCTCTCTCTCTCTCTCTCTCCCCCTCTCTCTCTCCCCCTCTCTCGACTACCTATATATCAGTCGAACCTCAAGTCCTTTCCTGGTGGGCGGACGCTCTTTGATCGTCCTTTTCCAAAGAGCATGGTTGAACAAGACCGGGGGAACCATGGATACGGTCCGAGTGGGAGAGATGTTAAGAGGACGAGGATGTTCCTTTTGAAGGCTTCGCCTGAACATGCATATTCAGCAGGCCCGGGTCCATGATGTTGAGCCTGGGGCGGATCGGGTACCCCCTCTGGGTCTGCATATGTCGTCCATCTCGTCAGACCTGCCAAGCACGTCACCAGACGAAGATGAAACGTATGTTTCAAAATCTAAGAATCTTCTTCTTTTTTATCAATAAGAAGCCACTTTTTTTTTCCACGAGGTCTTTAATAACAATATCATTTCCTCCAATCATTGAGTGATGAAATGTACTCTGCCTACGTTCAGCTGCCAAGGTAGGGCAGCACTGAAAGATATGCTTATAGATTCCATCTGGCCTCTTAGGCCGTATGCCCTCCAGTGTTTGGGTGCTCCACACTGGGGCTTCTGTTTGATTTCCATATCGCGGCCGCACACACACACGCACCAACACATGACCCGTGCACACACACACACACGCATCCACGCTCATTTTTTTTCTCATACATAAAGATATAGTGCAAGCTACAACTTCTGAGTGCCCCCTAACCTTATAGCTAGAATTTTCTGCAGCCCAGTATGTGTCTCTTCCAAGCACTCACACCCACTCAAACACACACTTCATTCTCCTTTGGGCCAAGAACAGTGTGGTGTTCGTCAGGCTACAGGCCACGCAAGTTTGGGTTTTCATCATTTGTGTTGAATGTTGCCCCCCCTCCCTACCTCACACACACACACACACACACACACACTGTTTTCTTTCAATCCCTGTGACCCGAAGCCACTGATGGAGTTAATTGCCCTGTCTAAACATTGGGGTTTGCGATTAGCTTATTGGCTATGCTACACCGTCACGTTATCTTAGCCTTGATCCACACTAGCATAGACCAGCCCACCCTGTTAGCCTCCTCTCTAACCCTGGAGGGATTTACATCACAGGGGCCAGAGCCAGCAGCCCGCCAATCATATTTGGTTCCATTCTTGGAGGCTTAATGAGCTTTTTCTTCCAGAGACAGGGGGATTATGGGAGTTGTGGTGTATGAAGACTTCCATATGTGATTGTTGTGATTGTGAGAAATGCTAATCCCAATTAACATTGTTTGACTGTGAAAGAATGCGTTTGTCACATGCCACAAGTCCGCATAAATTAGAATAAAGAAGTGGCGATGAAGAAAGAGGGATTCTGTTTCTAAAAGCATTCTTGTCTCAGTTGATGTTATTGTATTAAGAAAAACCTAAATCTACCCGCAACCTCTTGCCTAATTACTTTACTCTTCTGTGTGTGTGCGTGTGTGTTCCTGTAAATATGTGGGTCTGGGGGAGGACTGTCGTGTGTATGTGTGTGCGCAAGTGTGTGTGCTTGGATGTGTACAAGTGTGTGCTTGCAAGTATGAGTGTGTGTGTGTGCACATGTGTGTGAAGAATGCATCCCAGCTTGTTAGGTCAGCTTCATGGCACTCGAAACAGCTTTTCTTTTCATGTACGGTACAAAGACGGCGGCAGTCTTGTTTATCACACAGCACTGTCGTCCGCGGTGCTTGGTGTTAACGAGACGGGGGTTTTGGGGACAAGTCCTTAACAAAGGGCCTCCGTGAATGATAGGAGGATGAACCAGCTAATGAACAGTCAGTGATTAATTAGCTTTCATAAGAGCATGAGCAGCTATTATGTTGTAAAACGGATTATATTGAAATGCTCTGGGGGAGGGGGGGGGGGGGGTCTTGCAGTGTTGTAGGTCTAAAATGGCTCGCCATTGCTGTTGGCGAGAATGACGGAGCAGAGAAGATTCTGAACCTGTGGCTGTGATCCCAGATTGAGGAGGAATTCTGCCACGTTAATAATCCTGAGAGGGTTTCTTAAGAAAACAACGTCTTGTCGATCCATCAACCTTAACCTGCGTCTCTCAGAGCGTGCCGTCTTGGTAGACAGTCTGATGTCATTTCCTGTCATTGTCTTAACGATTTAGATGTTGATTGAAAATGTTTGTGAAGTTATAAGACATTATTTGCAATGGGAGGATTTGAGGCGTTGCCTATTGAGAAAGTATCAATGCAACTGATAAAAACTTGAAATTGTAATAGCATCTATTCATCGATCCAAAATGTCTACAGACTTGTGTTAATGAAAAACAAAACACAGTTTATTTCGGGGAGGGTGGGGGGGGAGATTAAGAAAGGCACTTTCAAAATTGCGGTGGCGTTTTTATAATATGCAGAGTGAAGTGAGACCTTTCCATGTAATAAACACTTTTCATTCCTAACCACTCTTCGCAGCAGGCAAACTCAGCAAATATAGTCTTTTAATATTGTTTTATACTTTTCCTTTTTTTTTCCTAATGGAAAAAGACAAAAAAAAGAACTTGAGGAGAGTGGTGGTCGGCACACAAACGTCTGGCTGAACCGGTCGACTGCCGGTCACAGCGAACAAAAAAAAAAGCAGAGAAAAATCATAAAAGAAAACAGGTTTTACAGACACACAAACCAGTCTCATTTCTTTTCCTCCCTCATCCCTCTTTCCAGGAATTTTATGAATGGAAAATGTCAGCAAGATAGGCTTTCCAAGGGCGGTCGTCTCGTGAGCTTTAGACCCATACACTATGGGGTGGGCCTTTGTGCTCACAGACGCGTGCGTGAGTCGAGCTGCACCCATAGCTGCACCGTGTACCATTAGTGGCACAATTCATTTTCAGAATGAACCTTTTTTTTTGATGGGACTTTTGTTTTTTTTGCGAACTTTGACTCGTCCGGAGTTGAGACCTTCAGGCCAGTTTAAGATGCTGTTCCTGTAACGCATGATCCCTCTGTCTTCCACTAATGTCGAGGTACAAAAGCATGGATTGTGCCTTACACAACTCGAAGACAGTAACTTAGTTGTTGTTTTTGTCTGTTTACTTGCGGCACAGAAACTCTGCAAATATAAGTTTTTGGTGTCACTTTGTAAAACAGAAGCAAGCAGATGTCATTCGTCAGCGTTTTGGCTGGCTTTGCATTATTTAATGTCTTTGCTTTCAAAGGGCACAATCTGTCACCCCAGGTAGTGTAGGTCAATGGACCCGCGCGTGTGTGTGTGTGTGTGTGTGTGTGTGTGTGTGTGTGTGTGTGTGTGTGTGTGTGTGTGTGTGTGTGTGTGTGTGTGTGTGTGTGTGTGTGTGTGTTTTGACCTTCTTGTGTGACCAGACAGGACTCAGACAAGCCATTTTCCATATTTTCTCCACTTTCAGGACTAAACCTTCTCAGACTGCTTCTCTCTTTGTCTCCCTGTCTGTCTCTCTCTCTCTCCTACTCCCCTCTTCATCTCTGCGCGGAGCCGTATCAAATGTGTTACTCGTAACTCTGGTCATCTAAAATCTGCGGTCTCATTCTGCTCCTACTCTCCTTGTTCTCCTTGTAGTTAACCAGAAAATGTCCAGCAGTTGCACGTCCGGTAATGATCCTGCCACCAGAGCGATTCTAAAAAGTGTGCAAGGCTGTCCAAGACCTTTTCTTGACTTTCAAGATATGTCTCTCTGTGTTACTCCTCTGGCACCGTAGGGTCAGCTAAGGATGTTTTGCTCCATATAAATGACTACATATACTCAATATTTTAAAGCTCGTGCGTTTTAAGCTCTTGGTCTTTCTACCGAGATACCAATCATTTTGAGAATCCAACCGACGCTGATCAAATCCACCATTCGTAAAGCCTTTTTATCCACGATCCCTCACATACTGGTCGAAGTTCACCAAAGCATACTGCTAAGAATAATCTAAAACATAAACTACAATCTGTGATTTGTTTGTCTTTAAATGTTATACTGTTCTTCACTAAAATGTCTCTATCATACGTACAATCTTTGTCCTTATATAACTTATTTGGAACGTAAGTCACCAACCAGTATTTAGTAACGAGTGACACAGATGCAGTATTGCAGTATACACAATACATTTACTCCATTCTTGTCAGTCAGGTTGTATGTTTTGCTCGGCGTCACACTATGTTTCTCCAAGAAAACATGGTCTTTACAAGGATCATCACAAGGTGTTTCCTTTATGCATGACTCATATGCAAGATTGCTGTTTGAACAATCGTGCAAATACGTTTTGCACAATTGAGAGCTTCACAGTTCCGAGATTGTTTTGTTTCCGTTGCAACCAGCTGTTCTGCGAGAGAGTGGAGAGCTACAGTGCCAAACATTTTTATAGTAGCCCCTATCTGATTACCTAACAGCCAACAATGCCACTGTCAATCCCATTACTTAGGGATTTCCTGGACAGCTGGAAGGATGAGAGAGATAGGGGGAGAGGGAGGTGCAGTCAGTGAGAAAGTGTTAAAAATCTAAACCAGATGTCTTTTGTGCCATTTGGGGGGGGGGGACTATGACATCAAAGTTTCACTGAGATTAATCTCTCCAGATCGTATTTGAGCTGGGATTTTGTCAAGATAATTCATGCCCTTGTTTTTGAAAGTTTGTCTTCTAGGCCTGCTCTCGCAGCACCTCCTGTGGAGAGGTACTTCTCATAAAAAAAAATAGATTCTAATCCCTGACCTAGTGGGGTTAAAGTTTTTTCTCGTGTGTCATTCCTTCCCGTAGTGTGTGTCAGTTTGGGTATCCCGGATTTAACGGAACGCTTTAGCTTTTGGGCTCTCGTGCACGCAGTCGCAATCTCAACCCAGGATGTCCTCTCCCGACCCCAGAACCAGATGTGGGTTCACCACGCTGGCGTTTAGGCGTGTCCCCCCCCCCACCCTCTTGTGTCCTTCCAGTCGACTGCTCTCGCCACCCCACCACAGGGAGGGGGGGGTGTCCCTCGGGGGGTTGCGGCTTTCTGTGACACACACCCTCTCTTGTGTCTCTCGCGAGTGTGTGTGTGATTCATCTACACGCACGACAACATTTACCTGTGTCCCATACATCCTCAGACCATTTGCACAACTGAGTCTGATCATAGGATACATATTTAGTTGAACTCTAGTTTGAATTAGGCAGATTGAGTATTTCCCATTATTTTTATAGTGTGAACGTGATCTTCGGAGGTGTAAATCTTTTTTTTTTTTTTACTCAACTGTCTGCTTTCCATGAAGTTTTCATGGCTAGTCAAGACTTTTTCATCTATAGTGCTTTTTTTTTTCAGCATGTCAATTTTGACGGGCTTCAGCTGCCAAACAGGAAGTGTTCACATCAAGGAGAGTTTTGTTGTTAAACTCATGATTTGGCCCTCAGGTTAATGAAAAGTCGAAGAACCGAGGCTCAGATGAAGTTTCTGGAATCGGGTATAGCACTAAGATTTAGTATCAGAAGTAAGGGGGAGACAACAAAACAGTAGTGTTTCTGTGTTGCAGACCGCATGTCTTTATGACTTAGAACCAGGATATAGCACTTTAATCTAATACCAGAACTAGGTACCAGGCCACCAGGAGGTTGCAGGTATGCTGCAGGTGCCAGGCACCTGCCTCTTAGGCAGACGGTTAAAGGTCACCGGTGTGTCATCTCTTACCTGCCTGTAACAGAATCGGGGTGAAAGTTCAAAGGCAAAAATGTCAGCGAAAGTTCAGATATGACGTCTGTAAAAGTGCCTTTAGAAGAAAGATGTGAACTTTCCCTGAAAGCTTTTTTTTTTCTCTTGTTTTTCTTTAAACCAGACATGAGTTTAGTCTGCTAAGCGAGGGCGGGGGGACAACAAACTGGTAGTGTTTCTGTGTTGCGGACTGCATGTCTGTGCGGAAGAGGTCTCGAGTGGTTAAAGTTGAACCAGAGGTACGGGTTCACAATGAGGATCTGTGTCCCAGACAGCTCTTATTTTAAGGGTGAGCAAGGGATGTACTGAAGCAACAGTTAGCCATCTGTTCTCTCTCTCTCTTGCTCTCTCTCTCCCCCCCCTTTCTCTTACTCTCTTTCTCTCTCTCTCTCTCTCTCTCTCTCTCTCTCTCTCTCTCTCTCTCTCTCTCTCTCTCTCTCTCTCTCTCTCTCTCTCTCTCTCTCTGAGAATGTTTTCTTTTCAGACAGACAGACACACTATATGTACACGCAAACAAACAATTACACACATACATGCACACGTACATGCAAACACCCTCTCACATTCTCTCCCTCAGCCATCCTCCCCCTCTCGTCCCACCGGAGGCTGAAATGCTCCGGCTCTAACAGTAGACACACTCCTGGCCAAGGGGGCGGCGGCCAATCAGTGAGCGCAATTAGGCATCATAATCGGTGTTCCGACCAATCAAAATTCACCGTTGTTGTGCGACACGGCTTTGGTAAGATAATAAGGAAGTGGGAGATGGAGGGGGAGAGAAAGAGAGGGAGCAAAATAGATGAAGGAAAGAATGTGCCAGTAGCCTAAGCGGATAGCCTGCATACACACACAGACACACACACACACAACAGTACAGTACATTAAGCAGACCAAACAGTTTAGTTGAGATGTTATTATCTCTACATTAGGCACATTAAACCCAGTGGTGGGCATGGTCATGGTTTGTGTATTTTTGTGTGTTTGTGCGCGTGTGTGTCTGCACGTGTGTTGGGAACACTCTCCTTTCAGACAGATGACCTTTCAGATCTGCCAAACCACTGTCTGCAAATCCATTTATTCATCTCCAGTCCATTACCGTCGATGCCTCTGTCACCGAAGGCCCTGGGCTACATGTTGACTCCTTCCATAACAGCTGCCTCATATTTACCAGAAGCAATTGTCATTAATGCAGCAATCAATTGTTTTTATTTACCGTTGTTCTTTTAATTTTGTTTTCTCGCGTGTCTCCTTGATGCAGACATCTGAGCGGGGGGGGGGGGGGGGATGATCTGTTTTCACGGCTTTTGTGTCGACTGTTTGTGAAACCTCCAGACGTATCGTTTGTTGACGGGGCCGTCTTTGTCCGTGTCGGTCGGTTGCATCGTTCTCTTCCTCCCACGGCTGCTTTGGGCCGTGTCACGCATGCGGCCTGCGCAGCGCCACGTTGTTGACAGTCTGGACGGACACAAAAGATCTTAAGGTCATTGGTCCATATGGGTGTCTGCTCTAGCGTGAATGCTAAAGGCCCGAGTTGGGAGTCGGAGAAGGTCTTCATGCAAAGCTCAAAGATGGCTGTGCGTTACCATGACAGCGCTGCTGAGAGTGCTTGCAGGAAGTGTGGTGTGGCAGCCTTTAGTGACCCACTCACTGCCATTCAAACCTGAAACCATGCTGAAAACCTTCCCCCAGACACGCTAGGAGGGGGTAAGCGTACATTGACCTTAATGCGTTTTTACAACATCAAGCACTTCCATACCAGCACCACCAAGCTGTTACTGTACCCTGAACAAAATCAGAAATAAACATGGTTGGTTAGGAGGGGGGGGGGGGGGGTGATGGAGGGAAGGACAATCGGAGAGTCATATCCAAGCGCGGTTCAGAATATATCCAGTGAGGTCACGCAAAGGTTCTTTTTAATTGGCTGCTGTAGCTAAGCTGTTCCTTCTTCTAAACTCCCACTCCTTTTCACAGGTGGGCTACCTGCGTGCAACGTCTAGGCGTTTGTCTCTGGTGTCTCAGCATTTGACTCAGTGAAGGACAGGGGGTGAGCAGAGCCGACGAGGGCTTCACATTGAGCTCTCATTAAACACTCACATTGAGCTGCCACGGTCTCTGTCGGTCAGCCATGGAGGATGCTAGGATGATACTCCACCCAATGCAGCCTCCGCCATCTCTGTGAGCCCGCGAGACAAGGAGAGACAAGGAGAGACTAGGACAGACAAGGAGAGACTAGGACAGACAAGGAGAGACTAGGAGAGACTAGGAGAGACTAGGAGAGACTAGGAGAGACTAGGAGAGACTAGGAGAGACTAGGAGAGACTAGGAGAGACTAGGAGAGACTAGGAGAGACTAGGAGACACAATGAGAGATAAGGAAAGACTAGGAGACACAATGAGAGACAAGGAGAGAGAGACAGACAGATAAAACAGGGAGAGACTGAGAGCGGCAGGGAGAGAGACTGAGAGAAGCAGGGAGAGGGACTGAGAGAAGCAGGGAGAGAGACTGAGAGAAGCAGGGAGAGAGACTGAGAGAAGCAGGGAGAGGGACTGAGAGAAGCAGGGAGAGAGACTGAGAGAAGCAGGGAGAGAGACTGAGAGAAGCAGGGAGAGAGACTGAGAGAAGCAGGGAGAGAGACTGAGAGAAGCAGGGAGAGAGACTGAGAGAAGCAGGGAGAGAGACTGAGAGAAGCAGGGAGAGAGACTGAGAGAAGCAGGGAGAGAGACTGAGAGAAGCAGGGAGAGAGACTGAGAGAAGCAGGGAGAGAGACTGAGAGAAGCAGGGAGAGAGACTGAGAGAAGCAGGGAGAGAGACTGAGAGAAGCAGGGAGAGAGACTGAGAGAAGCAGGGAGAGAGACTGAGAGAAGCAGGGAGAGAGACTGAGAGAAGCAGGGAGAGAGACTGAGAGAAGCAGGGAGAGAGACTGAGAGAAGCAGGGAGAGAGACTGAGAGAAGCAGGGAGAGAGACTGAGAGAAGCAGGGAGAGAGACTGAGAGAAGCAGGGAGAGAGACTGAGAGAAGCAGGGAGAGAGACTGAGAGAAGCAGGGAGAGAGACTGAGAGAAGCAGGGAGAGAGACTGAGAGAAGCAGGGAGAGAGACTGAGAGAAGCAGGGAGAGAGACTGAGAGAAGCAGGGAGAGAGACTGAGAGAAGCAGGGAGAGAGACTGAGAGAAGCAGCGAGCAGTGCTGTGTTACTTGGCCGAGGCGGATGATGTCACGTCCTGTCGCGCTTTGCAGAGGCCAGAGTCTTGCTCCGTTCTCATCTGATGAGCAAACTGAGTGAAGATATGTCAAGTGAATTACGATTGTGTAGTGAGACGCCACTAATGGATGGAAAATATCTTCACTCTCTAACTCTCGCCCCTCCACCAATCGAAACCCCACCCCAGCCAACACATGCATCCCAACCCACCCCCCCCTCCCCCTCCCCCACTCTAACCCGAAGAGTTCTCCAAAGTTCCGTCAAGCGTTCTAAATGAATAGATCTTGCTCCTTAGATTTATATCATCTTTCCATGTGGCTGTCTCCAATTGTCCCTGGCTATCATTCGGTGCCAGAAGTTAAAGCCCATTTATAATTTAGAGCTGGGCTTGTTATTCTTACTATTGCACAAACAGCCCACTAGCTCCAGTATTTGGGTTTAGATGAGTGTTGCCCCAGATACTTGCAACAGGTTAACATGAGTTTGGTTACAAAAGTCAGAAACGGTTGACACCCTTTTTTTGACAAGATAATATATTCATTGTACCCTGCGGTTGGATTTGATTTCATATACTTCCTTCTGCTTAAATGCTGTAACTCTCAGCTTCTCTGCGTCCTTGGATGGTAATAATTGTGTGTGTGTGTGTCCAGCCCGACATGAACTTCCTCCTTTTGAAAGGACACGTGGTGTCATGGAAACCTCCGCTCCTCCAGGCAGACAGACACCCAGAAGCAGTCTCCAGTCCTTGCAGTCGACCTCTCAGGCAGACCCAGCAGACAGAAACTCTCTCCAGCCTATACTTTTCAGTGGCCCCAGACAGTAATAATTAAAAAAAAAAAACAACAACAAAAGGAACAACTTTCCCAGGAGCGAAAGCACGCAAGCCAGGTGTATCTGTTTTCACAGAAACCTAGTATCTGTTGTCAGAAGGTCTCAGTCCGCCGGGCAGAGCTCAATTCCGTCGTGTCAGAAGGGAGTTAGGTTCTCATCCATCATTTCTTTATGTAGAAACGCTCCCTTGATTGCCGCTGGCGGAACAGGGACTAGAGAACATACCGGACTGTGTTGTTGTAGACCTTTGCGGTGAGACAAAAGGCGACCCTCAGAGTCCTCATACTGGGAGTTCTATGTGAGATTAGTACTAGCGGAAAGGTATGCGCTGCTTGCACAGAGAAAAATGAAGTTGGCAGAACTTCAAGTAGGCGGGGCAACCACTGAGGATAGTCTTTGACCTGCGGGCACGCCCTGACCTTTTAACCTTCGTTTTGTTCTTCTCGTCTACGTAATATTTGTGCAAATAATTTTATTGTGTTGTTGTACAATAATGTTTTTTTTTTTTTTGGGGGGGGGGGGGGTGACATAACGTAATTGGATGAACAAGAGCTTTGTTTTTTCATTCATCGTGTGCCCTTGTATTTAAAGCTTGTGGTGAAGAAGAGCCTTTGTGTAATTCATAGGCTTTTGTACAGTACGGTTTGATGAGAGCGAATGAGTTTACACCACCAGGGTTTATTACAGCTCAGACAATGTAATAAAGTGATGAAAGAACGAATGCATGTGGAAAACTGTCCCCCATTCATTAGCTTTGAGGGTTTGTGTGTGTTGCGATTACATTTAATCCCCACTGCGTGACAGGGTAAAAAACTTCAATTTCCGCAAATTATTGTGTGTGTTTGTGTGTGTGCGCGTTTCAAAATGTGCTGATTTCTCGTTTTCACTCCCTTACGTACCGATGAGTACGTGTCAGCGCTTCAAGTGTGTGTGTGTGTGTGTGTGTGTGTGTGTGTGTGATAGCATACTGTGAATGAGATTGCCCGCATTTTACTCAGAAAGGATGAAACAGATGCTCAGAGTTATTGAAGGGTGCGTGAGGATGCGGGGGGGGCACCATTACAGCATAATCAGTTTACTAACACTATCCTTCAAAGCAGCATGTCGCATGTCTCTCAACCCCATCTCGGTGGGAAGGAGGGTGGGGGGGGGAGGGTGGTGCTCATTGTAGATAGCCCATCAAAACCACATCAGATGCAAGCCATGCTATCAACTTTGGTATCGAGCCGTTGCTGAACCAGCTGTAGAGGCCCAGGAGGGAGTCTGATGTCCCAGAGCCCAGGCAAGCAGCTGTGATTGGAGTTGTTGGAGCCGCCCCACTGTAGAGAACCTGTAGAGAACCTGTAGAGAACCTGTTTGAAGCGTAGTCGCAGGGACCCGGTTCCTGGGACCCACTGTGATGTGATCATGAGCTGTTCTTGTTGGGGATGTTTCCATCAGGAACACACTGCCACCACCCAGGTAAACCTGATCACTCACACATGTACCACACACACATACACACACATGTACCACACACACATACACACACATGTGACACACACACACACAATGTACAGTACTGTACATGACGAATGTCACCCTACACATTGAACATATTGGGTTCCTGTTGTACCGGCCATGTGCTGTGTAAATTTCTCTAATTGGACTACAATTCCCATGAGCCCTCATGCTCCAAGGCCCCCCAGACCACCAAACATCCAGACCATATGGGCATCATGTTTCCTGTAGTTTATCCGGCCTGTCGTCAGACCCTCTTTACCTGTCTAGGGCAGCAGAAGTCATTAACCCAGATGACCAGTCTTCCTACGTTTCCAACTAACAGAGTTAGTAGAGCCTTCTCATACATTGCTGCTGTCATGGCAACACACCTGCTAACTCCCAGAGCTATGTTTAGCCCTGCCTGGCTGCTTTAAGGTCTGGTCGGGGGGTCTGGATGGTGCAAAGGTTCTTGTTCTGATCCCCAACAGTCCTAAGGACCCCGGTGTTCAGCTCATGAGACTGTAGCTCGAGGTAAGCCCATTGTGATGTGTGACATCACAGATGACATGTTCTACCGCAGATGACAATCCGTGGATGCAGCTGTGATGTTGCAGTGCGGCGACGAGGTCGTACCGTCGGCGGTGCATCGAGGGTGTGTTTCACTCTGTGTCTTTGCTGCCCATGATGAGTACACCGCTTCAGCCGTCTATTTCGCCGGTGGAGGGCTCATTTTCCACGTATTTTCCCGTATCTGATGCACTCACGGCATCAGATATCGTGCCTGTCCTGCAATATCTTTGCCGTGTCCCTCCGATCCATCAAAAAATAGAATGAAACCAAGTTTCACAGGTTTGAAGGGATGTGTGGAGCCTACTGTCCTGCAGGTCATTACTCTTGTCTTCCAGGGATCGTCTGTTATGAGGATATTACGTACCCTGTAATTACCTTCAAGGACGACTAGAGGGAGGTGTGTGTGTGTGTGTGTGTGTGTGATATGCGTCTCAAGGCCCTCTCCATGAATATTCAGTATTTAACATGACTCTCTCATAAAAGTAAGTGATTAGCCCACGCTCAGTGGTTCTCTGTTAATGTTGTACAGAACTGATCGTGGCTGCAGCCAGGTTAGGTCTTTCAGTTTTCTTATTCTCTTTTGCTCTTTGTCTGTCTGTCTCTCTCTCTCTCTCTCTCACTCAATTGTTGCATTTCTCTCTCTCTTTCTTTTTCCCTCTCTCCTTTCCTCTCTCTCTCTCGCTCTCACTCTCTCTTTCTTTTTCTCTCCTTTCCTTTCTCTCTCTTTTTCTCTCTCTCCTTTCTCTCACTCTCTCTTGCTCTCTCTCACTCTCTTTCCCTCTCTTTCTCTCGATGCATCTCTTTCCCCGTCTGTCGTTTTCCCCCTCTCCACCCCCTCCCTTTCCTTGTTCTACATCCTCCGCTGTTCATCCTTTGTCAATGCATACGTGTAGAGCGGCGCTATCACGACCTACGCACGCACGTACAGTACATATGTACAGAGCCCTGAAGCACTGTTTACTCTTGCTGTCTGCATGAATAATTAAAGCTAAGTACACACACACACACAAACACTGCTATAGTATATCATACACTGCTGTTTGTCGTCGTAGCCAGACGTATATTTAAGTATCTATGACACTGTACGAAAATAAGGGTTTGTACATACTCTACTACACACACATTGTTACAAGATGATACTGGACAAAGCTATTGCTTGGATTTGGAGTATCAGTTCATTTCTCCATTGATTACTTGACCGAGACGTGTCAACAACCATCAGGTACAATTGTGTGATACACAGTAGTTTTTCCACTTCTAGATCTTTCACTTCTCCCTGGGTTGTTATTGGGGCTGTGATCTCCATAGAAACCGCTGACACCAGTGCCGACCTCTGACCCTGTGTGACCGGCCCGGTTGGATAGTTACCGGACGAGATGCTCTCAGATGGTCAGGTGGTCAGAGACGCATCACGCGAGTCACTCCTTGCCATCCATCACGAGGCATTCGTCGAAGAAAACCGAAACATTCCCCCCCCCCCCCCCCCCCCGACTTTGACAGATGCCGTCTCGGCTCAAAGCAGGGAGCTCAGACTCCCCTCTAATGTGGTACTCAGACATGAGACTCATCCTTCGTTATCACCCAGATTTTTTCGACGGCGGGAGCTCGCTCTGAAAGATGGATGCTTTTGCTTCCGCTCGTCGAGACCATCCCACTGTTGATTAATGGGGTCCTCTCTATTTCGGGGTGGCGAGGGGATTGCCTGAGTTGATGTCACCAAGTAAATGTCCCCCTGTGTATTTCTACAGAATTTCTATTTGAGTCTGAGTGGAGGATGGACGGAGACAGACCCAAGAATAACCCTGATGGGTTCCCAAAGACATTTCATCATCGGTCTGACGGCATCTGAAGTATTTCAGACTTTATATTTCTCTGTAGGCCATTCCTAGGCTTTTGTATGGTTTGGTCGTTTTACAGCCACTCCATTTCCCGTCCTGTGTCAATAACCTCGAACCGTCAGCCCCTGTGACTGAATCCTCAACGCAGACAGGACTGACGTTTTGTCACATGCCTTCACCAGAGCTTTGTCCAGAGACTTTATTGGACGACTTAGATAAATCCCTTTCACGTGTGGACCGCAGACATTGGCTTCTCCGCTTGTTCGGGGGTTAGATAAGGTAACTGCCACCCTCCACCGTCTCCCTCTCCCTCCCTTCTCAAATCACCCCATGTGGCAGTCTTACACAACGCACACACACCTACTGTATACACACTTAAGCCAGTGCATCTGTCATTATAGCAGCTCTGACTCGGTGTCTGGACACTTCATTATCCAGTGCCGTGGCACCATTAATACTGGTCTGGCCAGGGAGGGTTGGAGGGGGTGTATTGGGGGGGGGG
Source organism: Hypomesus nipponensis (assembly GCF_054491055.1). Lineage (NCBI taxonomy): Eukaryota > Metazoa > Chordata > Actinopteri > Osmeriformes > Osmeridae > Hypomesus > Hypomesus nipponensis. The sequence continues at coordinate 5,404,282 of NC_140381.1, read as the reverse complement.
GGGGGGGGGGCATCGATCGGTCCACCATCAGGGTGGAGAGACGGGGACAAAAGGTCGATAATTGAGAGGTGTGGTGGGGTGATCGTGTGTGTGGGGAGGAGGAGGGGGGGGGGGAGGTGAGACAGTGGGGTAGTTGATGCTTCCGAGGTCCCGTCCCCATCCTAAACTCACACACACACACACACACACACTTGTCGCCGTTTCTGAGATTCCGTTTGTGTTTTCCTCTGGCGGAGGTGGTGGTGGGGGGGGGGGGTCATTATAACGGCCGCGCCTCCTACCAGGATCACGGCGGGCCAGCTGTCTTCATCTCCACGTGCGGCCTCTCGCGGGATCGATGGCTCGCCGGAAGACACCGATCCATCCCTGACAAAGACCCCAACCTCAGTCGTCGCCGTCCCCCCCCTCTCTGGCCTCCTCTTCTTCATTCGCTGTTACTGTCGGAGGTCATTGGGTCTGTGCAAGAAGCCGAGGTTTAGCTTTCAGTAGTTCAGGATGAAGCCGTCGACCAGAGGCGAGTCATGTGTCAGGATGTGCTCCGGCACAACCCACTCGTATTCCCTTCTATTCACGGTGGGAGCAGACTTCGTTCAAGGGGATGTTTTCAGAAGAGGCGGGTAGCGAATTCAGCTAAACGACGTGGAGTGCGAGCCGTGGTGAGAATCCATGGGCGCAGACGTGAAAATGACATATCGAGCGCTGAAACGGAAGCGTATAATCAAGGTCACCATCACCCAGGCAACCGAAAAACCACAGCAAATGACGTCGGCGACTCGAGCAACAGCCTCCCTCAGTCAGCTCGGCTGTTTGCATGAACAGACGGAAAAATGGCCCGTCCAAATCTTCCAGGTTTGGGCGATGTGGTGGATGTGGGAGGTGCTGGACTCCCCACGCTGCTGGAGTGGCTCTGAGTCCACACGGAGATGCTTCCACCTGGCCTCGGCCTCCCTCCCACACTGTCCTCCAACCTGCTTCGAGTAGAGGCCACATGTTCCAGATATTCTCCCTGGTCGGCTGGTGTGCGTGTGCGTGGAAAAGGGGCTGCTAAAGTAGGGATGTAAACATGTAAACAACCACTTGGCCACATCTCGGCTTTTAAACGACGCTCTTTAAAAAGGGACACACACACACACAGACCCTTGTCGCTGTGTTGTGGAGAACGGTATCAGGAAGAGCGTGTGCCATGGTCTGTAAATATGGAAGGGGCAGGATACCAGTATAGCTACACACAGCTGAGCATGGTAAAGCATGGTAGAAGGGGGCTGGATGGGGGAACTGCTATGCCACTGTAGTAAAACAGTACTGTCACGTTAATCCCCCTCCCCCCTTTACTTTCCAATCCACATGTATTTATGTGTTTTTTCACTGATGGGTATTTAATTTGGGTGGGTGGGTGGGTGGGTGGGTGGGTTGACGGTGGGGGCGTCGAGTTCTTTAGATGTTCCAATGGGAGAGAAAAAAGGGATTATAAATCCAGAGGGCTGCCGCGCTTTGTGCGTCTTGTCACTTTGTGTCTGTGCGTCTTGACGGTGTGTGCTTTCTACCCTTCCTCCTGTTTCTGCCTCTGAGCTCCTCGTTAAAACCCTTGAACTTTCCATTTCACGTCCCTCAGAATATTTCTTTTTGCCAAATATTCACCGTTGGACTTTTTGCTGCCAAAAAATAAATATATTTATATATTTAGGAAGAGCGTAAGAGACAAAAATAGCTTTGCTTCTGCCTCTCCTTCTTTATCTCCTTGGGCCACCTTAGCGTCTTAGACACGGTGAGAGATGCGTTTGCCGAGTCGGGGGAATTGGCTCCGTGACGGTACGTTGCTGCTTGTCGTCCCTCCTCTCTCATTCCTCCGCGCGGCGTTTTGGAAGCCTGAGACCAGCTGTTTGGCCTCCCTCCATCTTCTGTGGCCGCTTCTGTCTGTCTGTCAGTGTGTGTGTGTGTGTGTGTATGTGTGTGTGTGTGTCGGGGGGAGAGAAATATCATTAGTGGCCGTGACGAACCCTCTCCATCTGCCTTAATTATCTTTTTTTGGGTCGCAGTGGGAATTGGGGCAAGAGGGAGAGAGGAGAAGGGAGTTATACAATGCTGAAGAGGGCCAGAGGCCAGGTTGGAGCTTGCTGCGGTTTGAAATGGACAAAATAGACAACGTTCTAATTACTCCATGTTGTTTCGTTACCTAATCGTGATCATCCAACTGGACACGGAAATACTCGCAAACCCTTCCTTACTACTGATCTCAACTCGGACCTCCATGCTATGACAATGATCTATCTAATTGCACCTCTCACCTCCGACTATGTTGCTGTGGAGCGCTTACTGCCCCATAAGATCAATATGATCCCTTCTGGAGAGGGAAATAAAGGAAAAGCTGGAATCTGTTCGCTCCCAGGTATGGCTCTGATTTCCCTGTGGAAGGTCAGTGTTCTATCTCGGCTAGTGTTCCATGAAGAAGACCCTGTGGTCCAGAACTCTACAACTGGGACACGCAAGCAGAGTGACGGAGGAGGGTTGTTAGAGCTCTGCTCCACAGCTTCACCCAGATCAACCCAACTATCGACGAGATGGTGCAGTGTGATAGCTGGGACACAGCAGGGAACGTAGTTCAAAAAGTGTGTGTGTGTGTTAACATGACTGTGTATGTGTGTAAGCTTTGAGTTTGTGTCTGTTAGCATGAGGGTGTGTGTGTGTTAGCACCAGTGTGTGTGTGTGTCTGTGCTTAACCGATCAAACTGGTGTTGATTTAGCATTCCTGTGATGCACTGGGCTTCATTAAGTCTCACCACTCTCTTGTAGAGACAGACTTTGCTGCACAGCAGAACTTAATGAGGTGGTTTGTTATCTTTATTCCAGTTTACTTGTATAAGCAGAGCTAAAGTACAATGGCGTTCAATGAACTCCAGGGAGAAGTGAGCAGAGATGAAGGGAGGGGGAGGGGGGCAGAAAGGGACACACAGACAGAAAGTTTCGGCATGAAAATGAAAAGTGCTGTACCATGATCTCCTCTCTGTTGAGTGAGAGATGGTGAGAATGATACCGTTTCCAAAACCATTAAGTATTTATAGACAATCCACAGCCGGCCACATCATAAATCCAACGAACCCACCGTTAAAGTCTTGCCTCATACCACACGACACATGTGTACACATTCAGCCTCACCCTGGCAGTGCCAGTCTGAGGCCTGTGGCCATGCATGGATGTGTCCAAAGACCACCATGGAATGGCACAAACGCATCCGCTGGGTAGCCCTTTTGTCCCACGCTACCTGTCCTTTCACCCCCTCCCCTTTTGTCCCACGCTAACTGTCCTCACAGTCGCACTCGCTCAAAGAGGGGGAAAGAAGAAAAAAAAGGATAAAAGATGAGGGAGGGAGGGAGGGAGGGAGGGAGGGAGGGAGGGAGGGAGGGAGGGAGGGAGGGAGGGAGGGAGGGAGGGAGGGAGGGAGGGAGGGAGGGAGGGAGGGAGGGAGGGAGGGAGGGAGGGAGGGAGGGAGGGAGGGAGGGAGGGAGGGAGGGAGGGAGGGAGGGAGGGAGGGAGGGGCAAGAACCTCTGTTATCCATCCACATCCTCATCTCTTCCAAGCTTTTTACAGAAGTCAGCGTGGGAGAGAGGACCCTTATGTAGCAGTTAAACACACACACACACACACGGATATATATTTTGTCACCAGCCATGAGGGAAAGAAATGTGTGCGACATCCCAGCAATATTTCCCTCGATTCGCCTGTCCTTGATGGTTAGCACCATCCGTCCCTGCCCGGGAGGCGCCGGCAGCGGTGGTGACGTCCGCCAAGGCTCTCAACCTCATTAGCGTCAACGCGGTTGAACACGGCGCAGAAGACGCTAACGAGCTCATGGCGGTGGGGCACTCAAACCGCCAGCTCTTCAAGCACTCTCTCTCTCTCTCTCTCTCTCTCTCTCTCTCTCTCTCTCTCTCTCCCCCTCTCTCTCTCTCTCCCTCTCTCTCTCTCTCTCTCTCCCCCTCTCTTTCTCTCTCCCTCTCTCTCTCCCTCTCCCTTCCTCCGGGGGTTACTTAGAAGACCTAGGATGTGCGATGCCGTGTTGCACAGAGTTCACTTCTATCGCGGAAGGAGTTAAGCCGTCTTGACGCGTCTCCGAGGCGATGGATTCCAGAACCTCTGTGGAAAAGCATGTGTGGGAATCACACACACACAATGGCACACACACACAGAGACACAGACCTTTCCTTTCCCTTAATTGGGAGGTGTCTGTTCAATCTACAGTGGCAGTCCAAATGAGTTGTGTCAAAGACGACCTGTGTGTGTGTGCGTGTGTGTGTGTCCTTAGGAGATTTGTCAATTAGAACGTACAGTAAGCTGAAGTAAAAGTGCCCATCGCTGAGCCGGTGAAGAGGTGAGACGATGATGATGATGATGATGATGATGATGATCCTTATGAAGTTGCTGATGAAGATGCTTGGCTTTCACACTGACAGAAAAGGATTCATCAGTCATTTCTCACGATCTACCCTCTTATTTATTTATTGGAAAACCAATTCAGACTCGGAGTTGCTAAGATAATCAACAGTTGTTTAAAGTCAGAGGAGCTTGTAAACAACAGCTGTAGTTAATAAAATGGCTTGGCAATGTGACACGGGTGGAACCCACGCGCGCGCACACACACTAAATAGGTACACCAAGGGAAGGCACACACACACGCCACACAGGATTTTTATGACCTCAGACATTTCCTTTTATTGGGTTTAAAGTTTCTCTTCAGTTTGCTCGCAAAGGTGCTAAGGCTAAAACTGCTCTGATGTTAATATGACGCACGCTTCCTTCATATGACAGGATAGCACCAGCAGTGAGTGGAGCTGGTTTTTACCGACACACAAGTCCGTAAACTTGATACCTAACAGGGCAGTTCTGTACCCAGACATCCGCCATCGGTCATGGCCCGGCATGGCCTTTCAACTCTGACCTTTGACCTCGCTCTCAGAGGTCAACGAGGACCCTGACGTCCTTCGAAACAAACGTTGGACTCTTTCTAGCGACGACCGACCAGCTGTAGTTTTATACTGCTTCAGCAGTCGTCTTTTGTTTCACTTTTTACAGGAATGCGTAAATAGCAATGTTGGTTGCGGATACTGCGTGAAAGCAGGATTGTCGGTGATCCAAGATTTCAGGACCACGGACAGCGTGTGTGGTAGGACTCACAGTGAGGGGGAAACGGCATCTGAAGAACAGCAACTTCAGTTCGAGGTGCCGGGGCGTCAGACAACAACTATCAACCGGAGGGAGGGAGGGGTGGGGGGGAGGGAGATCTGTGTGGTCTTGCAGTCGTCATCCTCTTTCTGGCTGCGCGTCTCTCTCTCTCAGCGGATCCCCGAACTGTGATTGAGATATCCAAACCCTCCCCGATCCCTCTCTTAGACGTCTCTCTCTTAGACGTCCCTCTGTTTGACGTCCCTCTCTTAGACCTCCCTCTTTCTATCGTGCCCTCCCCGATCCCTCTTTTAAACGTCTCTCTCTTAGACGTCCCTCTCTTAGACGTCCCTTTTCTATCGTGCCCTCCCCGATCCCTCTCTTAGACGTCTCTCTCTATCATGTCCGCCGTTTCCCGTGTGCGACGCTCGCCCTCCACCAGCGTCTGCCGTGGTCCCGCGTTGCCTCAGAACGTTCCGGAATCCAGCCCCATTCTACATTCTACTGATGGGCGGGATGGCTCGGCAGGCGAAGGCGATACAGATGTCTGCTCTTATCAGCAGACGGGGATTGTGTGTGACGGCCCCCGCCCTTCTGCTGTCACGTTCGCAGGGCCTGGGCGTTCTGTTTTCAGCCTCGGCACTCCCGATGCCAAACAAAACAATTCAGTTCTGCAAAGACCGAGTGGCACTTGGTTTGTGGGTGGGTCTTGTGTTTGTGTGTGTTTGTGTGTGTTTGTGTGTCAGAGACAGAGAGCGAGTGCGTGGGAGGCTTTGTGCGTACATCTGCAGCATTGTGTGTGTGTGTGTGTGTGTTTGTGTGGCAGACTGGTGAAGGTGAAAAACAGATGCTCCTGAACTATAGTGCTCCTACAGATACTGGCTGGGGTACGACTACTCAAACAGGATATGACACGTGGAAACAAAGAGAGAACAGAGTAATTATTAATTAATTAAGTAATTTATAATTTTACATTTTACATGAATTATGGTATTCCTTTGTGGTGAAATGTGATTATGTATACAGTGGATTTCTCAGAATAGAAATGACAACCTTGTGGTGACAGACTTGTGGAGCGTAGGGGTGTTGATGAAAACGTTGCTGAAGGCTGACACAACATATAAAGGAAAAGAAATCCAGTATTATCTAGGCTATCCATCCTTTGAATCCGCACTAAGTACACCAGACTTTGACTTAAACTTGACAAAAACTTTTCATGCAAGTCCTCACAGGGGTCAAACCCCCCCCCCCCCGTCTCCACGAGTGAACAGCAGGATCGCACAATCAACGTGATCACATAACCATCCTTTGGGCCGTGGAAAACTTTGACCTCCATTTTGTGTCTCTTGGGGTTGGAGCGGGGGGGTCAGGGGGTTGGGTAAGATGGGGTCACATCTCCCTAGACGGGGTCACATCTCCCTCGTCCTGGGGTGGTTTGTAGGGTCACGCCCTGTCAAGTACACCCACCCTTTTCACACAGACGCCACTCGGCTCAACGTGAAATGCTATTCCCTGACCTCTGGCTTCCTTGAAGATTTCCTTTCATGTCTGTGGTAATTTTGGGTCGGCCTGCTGTCAACAGGGGGCTAGTTAAGAGTATGGGGCTCCGGACAGCTGGAGAGAAAGGGAGGGACTCATTCCGCTGAAGGATTTCCTTACTTCCCTTTCCTTAATTATTTCCTTCCTTTCCTTCTTTCTTTCCTTCCTTCTCCTCCTTTATTTCCTTTCTTCCATCCTTCCTTCCCTCCTCCTCATCCCTTTTATCTGACGATACTGAGCCCATCCAAAGAGTAAAACAGAGCAAGGATGCACGTTCGGAGTATTATACGCGAACCCCAAGATGGAAGAATTTGGCAGTGGGCTGTTGATATGATGCCCTGGCAGCTAATGGCATCTTGGCAATGGTGGAGCGTATCAGTCCCTACGGATGTGCTTTTAAATGTCATCCTCAAATGGTTCCTCTCGCAGGGCTTAGCATTACAAATCCACTGCGTATTGTAGCAGTGCTGGCCAAATAACTGTAGTAATTTATGGTCAAACACAACAGTAAGTGAGCATGGGTTTTAAGTCATTGAAAGATAATATTGAAGTATATGTCCAGAAAGACTGGATATGCTCATAGGAAACCGCAGCTGAGATGATTAAACCCAGATGGTCTATATACACACACACACACACACACACACACAATTCATAACCCGGTGGTTGTAATTCAGACGGCGATGTATTGCTGGCAGGTGAATTGTGCACCTCATATTTCAGATTACTTGATGGAAAAATAAATGATGTTGTCATTTTAAAATGTAGAAGGCAATACTTCTCTGGCAGGCATACACAGATCAAGTGGTGGGAATAGTCTGCTAGATATCTAACCATCTTGTTTTATGCTAATCATGCTAGCCTCAACAACTCAATAACTTTGGCTCTAGAAGGATAACTTTGGGAAAAATAAAACATTTCCTGACCAAAAGGCCAAGTTTTGTTTTGTTGTTGAATGAATACAAGTATTTATGATAGTTTCTCTCTGTTTTTTCTCACAGGTTCGTCCTGGTCTTTGGTTGCCTGGTTCTGTCAGTGCTCTCCACCATTCCGGCTCAACAGGAGTTAGCTTCCTACTGTCTCCTTATTCTGGTGAGAAACTACATTCACATGTCTCATATCCCTGCAGACACACACTGCTCTCCAACAACCTCCCAAGGAAGTCAGTTGTCTGGATGTCAGTGGTGTTGTCCGTCAACATGCCTGTCAACCGTCACAGTTGCTCTTTTGAGAAATGCCCAGCCGACACATCCAGCTGAAGACCCATTTCAACCCTCCCTATTCCATATCTCAATTTTTTTTTCATCTTTTACCTTTTGATACCAAAGTAGGCTAGTGACTAAAACACAATCACTATAGGCCTGAAAGCTCGGGGAAAAAGCCTTGTCTGACTGAACACTCTGAATGATGCTGATTCCGAAACAGATGATTGGGTTACAGGCTGAACTGACACGGTGGTTCCTTCTCTGCACCGCCGGCATCTGATTGGATAAACGAACAGAGGACCCTTGGTGGGCGGCTGGACTGACCTACAGGGGATGGCACGTAGCATCTGGAATTGATCGAGTCTGCATTGATTCCCCTCACTGTTTATTGAAAAACAACATGTACAGCTATCGCTGGCCATGCCCTTGGATGAGTCAGAATCATTATGGGATGTACTCTGGGGAGGAGAGAGAGGGGGGCGGGAGGGGGTGAGAGGGATGGAGGAAGAGAGGCAAGGAATGAGAGAGAATGTTTGACTGAAAACATCACCGGAGGGAAATTGTTCATCCAGTACATGGTGCGACAACTGAAACACTACAGTAGTTCAATTCTCATCCACAGTGTGGAGGGCTGTAGCCGCTAGACCTGATGCCACTCATCTCTGTTTACGTAACAGTCGGAAGTGTTTTGAAACTGAAGGCGTTACATATTGTTATTTGACGCCCTGAGGGAGCAAACAGAGAATTGAGTCAGGCTCAACATCCTTATTATAAACTGGAATAATTGAACTGGGGATGAACTTGAATGCTTTCATAAGCCTGTCGTCTGTTTATGCGTCCAATAAGGCGGGTTGACAGTCGTGGCGGGTGTGTATTGACCTGTGACCTGAGACATCACAGTGTCATCGTTTTGCCATGAATGGGATTAGTGGTTTGTTTCCATGCTGTTGTTGGCCAAGTTGATGGCATTCAGTCTTGACTATTTGACAATTCTCCAGAGGGTTTTCCACAGATTAGGAGCAGATTAATCCCTTTATCGTAACCGGATTTAGACGTCTAGCTTCACTCGATCGCGTGACCCTCGTAATGAAATCAGAGGATTTGTGATGAAGGGTGTGATCGCACACCCAATCATGGCTCTGCTTTCTCTGTGAGGATGGATACGACATTGTCCCTTACAGGAAATCATCTCATTTCTCTTCTGCATTCTGTAATATCACACTTCTATAATATCTACCGGCAGAGTGGAATATTGTGCCAACATGTTTTGCTACTTGCTGTGAATAAAGTTGTGATCTCATGCACCATTAATTCATTGACTGCAGTAAAATGATACAGTGATTAGACCATGCTATAGATAAACTGTGGGATAGATTGTACAAAGTCTGTTTAATTGGCCTTATTAAAAGTTTAGGGAGTTCAATATCAGTGCACAGTGAATCAAAAATAAAATAAAACTTAGCATCCAGTGATATGTTGAAGAATGTCTTGGTTTAATTCAATCTAAAAGCTAAAGACTTTAAGAACTTTAAGGCATATCTTGTACCCACTGTCAAAAATATACTATAATTTTTTTTTCGGGGGGACAATTATATGACATTTCCTCAAGAGCAATTCCTGAGGGGGACACCAACATTACTGCTGTAACACACAGCCTACATATTAATATGTTAAATGTATATTATTAATATTATTGAAATGTCCTTATGTTTACATTGATTTAGTGGGGGGGGACTAATCATATATCTCCCAGGATGGGGGGGTTGTGTGTGTCGTCCCCCCCCCCCCAGGGAGGAATTTCCGCCTATTCTTGTTCCATACATTTTCAACTGTTTCACATGTCCACGTCCCCGTGTTCCTGTTCTGAAGCCGTGTCACTTCCTGTAGGAGTTTGTGATGATCGTGGTGTTTGGGCTGGAGTACATCGTCCGCATCTGGTCTGCGGGCTGCTGCTGTCGCTACCGGGGATGGCAAGGACGCCTGCGCTTCGCCCGCAAACCTTTCTGTGTCATCGGTGAGTTATAACCCCTCTATGAAGCATTTGTGAAGGCTCACTAAAGAGCTTTTTCAAACAGCGCTTCAGAGCTCGTACCGCACCAGATGAGATCGTGCAAGTCATTAGAGCAAAGGGTTAACACTCGGTAGTATCCTTAAGACCAGCAAACACTATATCCAAGCCCAGAGCAAAGTTTACCACTGACAAATCCATACTGTAATCATCGCCTCTCTTTCAGAACGGGGGCCTTGTCCTCCACTGGGCTGGAACGACAAGCATTATAGCTGACCTTAGTGCACCGCAGTCATATTTAGCTCCACTGACTGCTCTTGTGATGTGATATACAGTCATTGGTTTGTGTGTGACGTGAAAGGTTTATGATTCTTTCCGGTGTTTAGTCGTATATATCTGTCTGCTGCTGCTGATGGAGAGGGAGAGGGAGGGGGAGGGGGGAGGGAGGGGGAGGGGGGAGAGACCCGGTCTTCTTCAACCATGCTCTTTGGAAAAGGACAATCAAAGAGCGTCCGCCCACCAGGAAAGGACTTGAGGTACGACTGATATATAGGTAGTCGAGAGAGGGAGAGGGAGGGGGGAGAGAGGGGCTGTCACACAGAGCACCCTGCAGGGCTGCCTTCACCAAGTCTCTGGGGGGGAGGGGGGAGGGGGGGGGGTGTCGAACCCTCTCTGGGGAGGTGGGAAGGTAGACAGAGGGGTGGGGTGGGGTGGGGGGGGGGGGTGGCGCTAATAGAAAAGGGGTGGAGAGACGGGGTGAGAAGAAGGGCGGCCAGATTACCTGAGAGCTGGGAGTGATGGATGGAGGAAGGTGTCAAAGAGGCGTCACAGTGCAGAAGGGGGCTTGTCGTCTCCCAAACGCTCTTGTCTCGCCCTCTCTCTTTCACACACACACACACACGCGCGCAGACACAGTGCAGTGTCTCTATTGCTCTCCCCTACACTGTTTCAACAAACCCCTAGTGTCCACTGGCACCTCTGCCCGTCTCTCTGTGTCTTTCCATCTTCCTCTGGTCTCTCTCTCTCTCTCTCTCTCTCTCCATCTCTCTCTCTCCATCTCTCTCTCTCTCTCTCTCTCTCTCTCTCTCTCTCTCTCTCTCTCTCTCTGTCTGTGTCGATGATTGGTGTGAGTGGGCGTTCCTACTGTTCTTTAGTGGGACACGAGCCTATAAATTCTCTCATTCAGGAGTCATAATTCAACCAACCTACTCATTACAGTCAGGGTCCATTAGAGGTTTGTATATGTGTGTGTGGGCGTGCGCGTGTGTGTGTTCTTGCTCTTGTGTGCTAGTCCTTGTGTGTGCCTGTGAACACGGAAAGGGTGTGTGTGTACTTTGTGTGTGTTTGTGAGGGTCGGTGTATGCGACGGTGGATTACGACAGCTCATGAATTTCTCGAGACAGAAACCGATTTCACCGTAAGTGGTCCAAGCAGGTTATTTGTCCAGTGGATTCATGTTAAGATAATTAGGACCCTATCCTTCAGGACCGACATACTTCCTATGGAACTGCAGGCAATCAGAGCTGCTGAAAATCTAGATGGATGACTCTCATTGTTGGGTTCCCATGATCGACTGTGGTTGTTCTTACAGTAGAGGAAGCCAACGTCTTGGATCGAGTGTAGTTATGAACTGTAAATTTACGTGTTTGACTTTTGGAACAACATTGCAATGTGAAAGCTGGAATGTTTCTACATTTAGATCCAGGATTTGGTAAGCTTTGGCTGCCCACATTAACCAACGTTTTTGTGAATGAAACAGTAAGTGTGTCCTCTGTCTGACCCATGACACACACACACACACAACCCTCTTGAAGCAGTAGTCACGCTAACGGAAGATATCCATGGAAAAAAGACTGCAGATCACGGGGGTCACAGGTTCGAGTCCCCCCTCTGTACGTCTCATCGGATAAAATCGTCAGCGAAATGAACCCTCACAAAAGACGAGTTAGAGAAAAAGAAACGGATCTACAGAAAGAGTGGATGTCTGAAGGTGGGGAGGATTTTGTGGACCTCATGCCAGGCTGTCGTCTCTCCCAGTCCCACGTGAGACCCTCTGGAGACCGGAGCTGGAATGTGAACTCAACACGCACACACACGGATGAGTGGTGTGAAGGACGAATGGTGGTGTGGTTTAAACCCCACCTAGACAGATGGAGGCCACAGATGTGGGCTTATGTCAGCAACCACACACACTTTTAGTGGACACACATGATGTCCACACACACACACTCTCACGCAGTAAAAATACACACACATCCACACACCGCTCAATCTCCTTCTCATTAAAATCCCACCAATCAGCAAAGCCCAGTTCTTGACCGGCACCTCCGTGTCCCAGCAGGCATTGGGGGCCCGCCGGCATCTGCCCCTCTCACTAGTCTCTTCTCTCACTAGTCTCTTCTCTCACTAGACTCTTCTCTCACTAGTCTCACCGTGGTGTTCGACAGCGAGGTGAATTCTTTTCACAGACATACGTACTGTAGGAGTGAGACAGCAAACAGCTGTTGGAATAATATTCCTCCAGTCTAGAGTTTCCCTCTCTAAGAGGTTGAGTCTTTGAAATGGTAGACGGGTGGAGAGTGGAGGATGAGAGGAACAGGGTTCACCTGCTCTGGAGATGTTTGTGTTCTGAGGGTCGCTTGTTTTTCTTATCTTCTGCTGGATGGGGTTTGTCTCCTTGACTTCCCTTGGGTGTGTGTGTGTGTGTGTGTGTGTGCAACAGTTGTTTGACAGAGTCTTTTAGCATGCGTAGGAATGTTTTTTCCTTGAACTTAAACTTGAACTTAAATAGAGAACAAAGAATTGTTGTTCTCTATTTATTTATTCATAGCCTCTTCAGCCGCACTTTCCTCCACCATGTAGCCCTCTTTTACCGGAAGGTCTTTGAGCAATATCTTCTTGTCCTCCATCACCACTTTGTCAATACCACGTGCAGTACTTCCATGGACTGATTATGTTGAGACCGTTTTATGTTTAGCTGCAGACTGTAATCTGTCCCCATAGGAAAGGAGAATGAAATGAGAGGAGTGAGCCTGTGCCTTAACATTTGCTTCCATGTAACACTGCAATTGACCTTCCCTGCTATGGAATTGGCCCGTTGATTGTTTCGTTGGTGTTTATGGTCAGTTTGATGTTTTTGCTATCCATATTGAATTGCTGTGTTTGCTGTGCAATGTTTTTTGTTGTTGAGCGGGACAGAGGTTGTGTACTTGTTGTATGTTGGTCCCTTTTCACTTGAGTTTATATTTTGTCTCTCCCTTCTCTTCTTTCTCTCTCTCTCTCCTCACCCCTTCCGCTGCCCGTTCCCTCCCTCTCTCCCTCGACCTCCCCCTGCCCCCTCTCCCCCCTCTCCCCCTCTCTGTCCCCTCATTCCCCCCCTCCCCCCTCTGTCCCCCCCCCTCCCCCTTCCCATCCGCCCCTCGTCTCCCTGCAGACATCATCGTGCTGGTGGCGTCGGTGGCGGTGGTGTCGGCGGGCAGCCAGGGGAACATCTTTGCCACGTCGGCCCTACGGAGCCTGCGCTTCCTGCAGATCCTGCGCATGGTGCGCATGGACCGCCGGGGCGGCACCTGGAAGCTGCTGGGTTCCGTGGTCTACGCACACAGCAAGGTGTGGAGGGGGGTGGGGTGGTGGTGGGGGGGGGGTTAGCCCCCTGCACACACACTCTACATCCCTCTCGTAACGTTCTCCTTTTTATCGCTCACTCAGTCTCTCTCTCTCTCTCTCTCTCTCTCTCTCTCTCTCTCTCTCTCTCTCTCTCTCTCTCTCTCTCTGTCTCTCTGTCTCTCTGTCTCTCTGTCTCTCTCTCCCTCCCTCCTTGTCGTCCTGGTCCTCCACATCTCTAACATCATCTGTGACGCCCCGGGGTGTGTGAAACCAGTCCTAGGGTCATTCAGTCTTCAGGAGCCAGTCGTCAATATGGCCTCACAGCAGACGATAACTACAGAGCCACTAGACAGTGTGTGTGCGTGGGTGGATGCACACGAGCGCGAGAACAGAGAGAGGGAAATACAGCCTGTCCTTTCCGGAGGCTGCTCTCCCCTGCTGATGGTGTGAGCCTGAAGGCCAGAGGAGGCCCCCTGCTGCTCCCAACACACTGCACCACCTGCCAAGGAGTACGCACACATGATCCAGCGCTATGCTGCTCAAGGGCCTCTGGTCTCAGCAAGAGCCCTAAGAGCATGGTGGGCGGGCGGGCTTGCATGTGTTCGCACACCGTGACGCACACGCACACACACGCACACAGGCTTGATCACAGCACCCCCTCACCTAAAGAGGGTCATGGAGATGACGGCAGTCTTCCACCAGAACGTGGTCCAAGGAGCGTACCATGTTAGTTTTGTGGGGGTGTTCTGAGGGTGGGGTTGAATCCTCCGGGTGAGTTTAATCCCTGGGCTCTCATGTCCCGGTCATCTCGTGTGTGTTATTACATACTCTCTGATCTAATCTCACTTATCTGGGTGGGATTAGACGAGGTTTCTGGATCGGGGGGGGGGGGGTATATTCAGGTCCACACACACACTCGTGGGATTAAGTGTTGCTTTTCATCAGGCGGGATTCTTCTGAGGGTGTGTGGACAGGGAGAAGGTGACGTAGGTAGGATGGATGACCATAGGGTCTGCTGCGGCTAAATATGCCTTCTGACGTTGGGGGAAATGGTCTGCAGTTCTAACGAGCCTCTCCCTCTGTGTACTCCATCTTTGGTCGTAGGAGCTGGTGACCGCATGGTACATCGGCTTCCTGGTTCTCATCTTCTCCTCGTTCCTGGTGTACCTGGTGGAGAACAAGGTCAACAATGAGTTTGCCACCTATGCTGACGCCTTGTGGTGGGGCACCGTGAGTTCTCCCCCCTCCTCCCTTCTCTGTCTTCATAACGGAACATTCCACCAGGCTGCTGGGAATGAGGAGGGACAGTCTGGGGGTGGTGGTGGGGGGGGTGGGGTCTATCTGTATCAGTTTTAACATAATTGTGTCTGCTTTGGTAAAACAAAATATATGTTCTAATGTTGACGACATTGCACAGTCTGTACTCTGTCTTCTTCCATGGCAACAACAGTCAGAACAGTCCATTCGTTTTTGCGATTGAGTGAATTTTACTCGAGCGCACTTTTTACCACAAAAAAAGATGCCCCAAAAAACATTCATATCAGGCTGACACTCGCCATTTGTCTTGTTTTGCTGTTTCTCAAAGCTCTGATTACACCTTCTCCATTAGTGCCAACCTCAATAGCCATCATTTCCATGCAAGGCCCAGAAAAATCATAATGACACAAAATGGCTGAAGCTATCTTTGTCAAGCATGGCAGCCAGGGTCTGAATAGGGGGAAAAGCCAGCGAGATGGGAGTTGGTAAATCAATAAGGAATTATCTTCTGTCCTTGCCAGTCCATTAGAGAGTGAAATAGCAGGAGAGATGAAAGCAACACGAAGGCTGTGGTTAGGAACAGTGCTTAGAGCCAGACTACAGCCACAGGATACAATAAACAGAGCTCTTACCCTTACGTGAGGCGCAGTCTATTAAAGAAAATTGTCAGCATTTTCTGTCAAATTTGTCAGAATTACATAAATCTAATTTGTTTCTTCCTCCTCATAATGACTCGCCCGCAAAGCAGAACGAGATGAGCGCTTCTCACCATTCAAACTGTTTTATCAGATCACCTTGACCACCATCGGGTATGGAGACAAGACACCCAAAACGTGGACCGGTCGTATGCTGTCTGCTGGGTTCGCTCTACTTGGGATCTCCTTCTTCGCCTTGCCAGCGGTGAGTCTGCACACCAATCATCTCCAACCGTTTGGGACGGGGATGTGGTTCAGATCGAACGCGCCTCCACCGAGGGCCATAAAGTACACAAAACACAGAGGGTTGAGTCATTGTGTTCTCCCTTCCCCCCCACTTGACACTGTGGTCTGTAAGGCTGGGTGTCACCCTGCCCCCCACCTCTCATATGTTAAAGTCTGGAGTTTCTGGACAGACTCTCTACCTGATGACTCTCACACCCCATCGTGTAAAGAGTTGGTCTGATTGCGATCTTACATTGACAATTCGTGCTCTGATTTAATCCATAGAGTCAAATAACTGTATTTACATTGGTATTGGCATTATTTTGTTCATGCTTATACGCTGTTCGGAGTCAGGTGGCTGAGCGGTTAGGGAATTGGGCTAGTAATCAGAAGGTTGCTGGATTGATTCCCGGCCTTGCCAAATGACGTTGTGTTTCCTTGGGCAAGGCACTTCACCCTACTTGTCTCGGGGGAATGTCCCTTAACTTACTGTAAGTCGCTCTGGATAAGAGCGTCTGCCAAATGACTAAATGTAAACGTAATGTAAATGTTCAGTTTCCTATCTTTCTTTAAACCATAGGGGAAATAGTTTAGGTTGTTTGGCCAATATTTAACCCCCTACAGGTCAGTCAGTGTCACAGAACATCCAAAGTGACAGACATTCACCCAAAGATCATCATGCCCTTTTTTGGCACAGCACCTCTTACTCGATCTGTATGTGTCTCTGTGCCCTCAGGGTATCCTTGGTTCAGGTTTTGCCCTCAAAGTCCAGGAGCAGCACAGACAGAAGCACTTTGAGAAGAGAAGAAACCCGGCTGCTTGTCTTATCCAGGTACAGAAGAGATCTCATTCTCTTTCTATGACTCATGCCATTTCTGTAGAGCTGTCGCGTCGATTGTCAAACCTATATTGAGATCGGAAAGCCAGAATGATATCCTTTTGTCGAACAAAGGGCCCTGAGCCAGCTGCTGTGAAAGACTCGAGGTTCTCCATTCATCTGTACCCTGATTACGGTTTCTGTCTTCAAAGGTTACATTCTCTCCGAATTGTTAGGACTAGGACACCTAAAAGCCGGAAATGTGATTACTTGTAATCCATCTTCCACATTTTCCCCCGGACGTCAACTTTACAAAATCAGTTTTTACGTTCCCAATAACGGAACGGTATTCAGCGCCCCATCCCAGTTTTCCCCCGAATCCTTTTAGTTCCCCGGCCAGGTTCTGATGCACTCTGGAATAACTCATGAGAGGATCAACCAAACTGACGGTGTTTAAGACACCATCCGTCCATCCATCCTCTTTATCTCCATCCTACGCATTGGTGCTCTGACCTGACGTGGTTCCTTGTATTCGTCTGTGTCCTGGCCATCCCTCCACCTTTCTCTCCTCCACCCTTCCATCCCTTCCCCGCCCCGCCCCGCCCTCCCACTGTATCCCGTCCCCTCCGTTTCTCCTCGCCCCCTCTCCCTCCCGAATCTTCTCCGTCCTTCGGAACCCCGTCCCATCCACGACACCACCCGTACGTCCATCCCCTCCCTCCCCCCCTCCGTCACTCCTCTCCTCCGTCTGCCGTCCTTCACCTCCACCCCTCATCCCTCCATCTCGTCCGCCCCCCCCCAGCCGCCCCAGGCTGCGTGGTGCTGTTACTCCACCGACAGTAGCAGGCCCTACCTGGATGCCACATGGCGACACTATGAGAATCTCCAGCGCTCCCATAATAATACGGCCGGCGACACACCTGGCGAAACCCGCTGTTGTTTTTTTTACTAATGAACCTTTTTTCTTTTCTTTTTTTTTTGTCATCCCCATTGTTCTCCTTTTGCGTTCTTTCTGTTCCCTTTTCTCTCTCTCTCTCTCTCTCTCTCTCTCTCTCTCTCTCTCTCTCTCTCTCTCTCTCTCTCTCTCTCTCTCTCTCTCTCTATCTCTATCTCTATCTCTATCTCTATCTCTATCTCTCTCTGTCTGTCTGTCTCTCTCTGTCTGTCTCTCTCTGTCTGTCTCTCTCTTTCTCTCTCTGTCTGTCTCTCTCTCTCTCTCTCTCTCTCTCTCTCTCCCTCTCTCTCTGTCTCTTTCTTTCATCGTTTTGTTTGGTCTCCTCTGATCTTTTTGTTATTTCATTTGATCCCTCCCCCCTCTCCTTTTGTCCTCTTGGTTTCTGTGTGTTCTGCATGTAGTGTGTTTGGCGTAGCTATGCGGCCGATGAGAACTCGGTTTCCATCGCTACGTGGAAGCCTCACTTGAAGGCGTTGCATACCTGCAGCCCTACAAAGTAGGTACAACTATGGCCGCTGGTGTCTGTAATTGTTGCCTGTAGCCCATCGCCTGCACCCTTTCTTTTCCAATTTCAAATATCCAGTTCAGTTATCTTTTCACATATTTTCTACTTTGCTCCTCTCACACACGCACACAGACAATCTCCCACCTCCTCTCAGTTTGTGTTTTAGCTCCGTACGGTGCGTGTTCTCTCTGAGCGTATGAACACGCCTGTTTCCAGATGAAAATGGTTCACAGCCATCAAAAGCACCTAATTTATCCAGGTTCTTTCCCATGCAATCTGACTAAAGCACTGACTAAAAGCTAAACCACATGGGATCAAACTTTACCATTACACATAAAGCAGTTCACTTATAAGTCCTTGTAAATATATTTTAGCCTTACTAAAGTACGTTTTCATGACAACCTGCACTGAGTAATTTAAGCAATAATCGCCCATAGTGCACCCCTTTATGATAATCAGCATCTAAACGAGCCAATCAGGCTTTATTGAATTTCCAGCTCTTCTGTTTCATTGAATTGCCATTTAGCTGAGGTGGTCTTTCTCTGATGGTGAGAGACCAGCGCAGTGGCCATCTTGCTATAGTGTTTAAACTGCATATTCTAGATATGCATGAGAGGAGGATTCCATCAGAGCCTGGATACATTGGGAAGCCATCTGGTGAAAGCAGATAACTTCAAAGACAGTGAAACAACACATGCACACGTGTAATACACACACACATGTAGACACTGTCCTTTACTAGGGTAAAGGCAAAGTCATCAGAGATAATATTGAAAACATTTTGCCCTAGGTAACATCCCTCTATCTCGGCCGTTGCCTTTCCTTCCTTGCAAGTGCTTTCGCGTGTGTGTGTGTGTGCCTGGATAGCTCTTGTGCAGCCGCATGCAGGTCCGCCGACGACTGCGAGTCGTGAGTCTTGTGTTTGTCGTGTTTTGTCTGAATGGCTCGTGATCTATTGATGTTCTCAATGCAATGCTGCTCTAAACCCTCTCTGCATCTGACAAATACACCGTTCGTATGTTAATTCCACGATGCATGCTTCTCCCCTGAATCAAATCTATGTTGAGCAGAGGATGTCACTGTGAAGACGTGCCTAATGTATATCTTCATTCTTCTCTCTCCCTCGCTATCTCTCTCTTTTTCTCTGTCTCTCTTTGTCTTTCACACACTTACGTCTCGAACGCTCATTCCACCACTGAAGGAAGGAACAGGGAGAATCAACTACAAGGTTTGTGGTTTTTACATATACAGGCCTTCAGGTCTGCAGAAAGGGAACACATTTTTGTATTCATTGTTTTGCTGTTGAAGCAAAACTGTCCATGACCTCAACATGGAGGTTGTCTCTAATGGGAATGAGTCATAAATTCACACTGTTGGGTGACTCGTCTATCCTTCTATTCTCTTCATCTTCTCTCTCTCTCTCTCTCTCTCTCTCTCTCTCTCTCTCTCTCTCTCTCTCTCTGTCTCTGCCTCTGTCTCTGCCTCTGTCTCTGTCTCTGTCTCTGTCTGTCTCTCTCTGTCTCTGTCTCTGTCTCTCTCTGTCTCTCTCTCTCTCTCTCTCTCTATTTCTCTCCATACATACACCTGATTGTACAGTCTCTCTTTATGTAACTTTCTCTCCATGCGTCTTTCTCTCTGCGTGTCATTCTGTCTCTCCCTCTCTCTTCCTGTCTCTTTCTCTTCCTTTCTCTCTCTCTCTGTGTCTCTCTCTCTCTCTCTCTCTCTCTCTCTCTCTCTCTCTCTCTCTCTCTCTGTCTCTCTCTGTCTCTCTCTCTCTCAGCTTGATCCCTCCCTTCCTTCCTTCCAGCTCTCTCTTACACACGCAGCCCTCATCTGTTCTCTCCCCTTAGCCTGAGGTCTTCTTCAGAGAGGAAATTGCCTCAGTGGTCTATCAAAATGAGAGATTATTTTGTTTATTACGGCTGCATACTTTGCTGTATTTCAGTCTTCACCATAATAGGATCTCTGCAGCGGACACAGCTTCATGTGAGAAGGGGAGAAAGGGAGGGAAAAGAGTGCAGTGGAAGGCTAATATTGATGTAATACGTTGCCTGAACAGTTTTTTTTCAAATGCTTACACACAAATTCCTTACTTTTCACACAATTTCTGAAACCTGACACTCAAACACCAGAACCACACCTCAAATCTGCAAAACCATACGCACATTTTTGGGCCTTTGACTCAGTTTTCTAATTCATAAAACACTTTTTTTCAAAACACAATTCTCCACGTAACACACACATTTCTAACAGGAAGCATCTTGATTTCCTAAAACACAACCAATCAAAATGACACACTATTTCATCAGTGCCTACACTAACTCCTCACATGTGCAAACACTCATTGCTTTACTCAACACCAACCAATCATGGCTTTAGAATAGGCCTATAAATAGCCTAATTTGAGTTGATTTACAGCGGAGGGTATAATTTGAACCTCTACTGTAGAAAAGATACCAGGTATATACAATATACTGTAATATACATGTTCTAATGTACACATAATAGCTGTTTCAGCACAACACACGGTATACTACACAAACATATATTTTAGCACCCATGCATCCATTGACTGCAGTGCACTGCATGATTGGTCACAGTCTGGTGGATTCATTCACAAACATTCTGACAATATTGTAGAAAATAGTATTACTGTATGCTACAGTTCATGGCACACACACACAGACACCATTCCGTAATCACCTTTTTCAAAATTAGGTTTGGTTTCAGTCCTACTACACTCTTTCTTTTGTACTGTATAATACTGTATTCACAACAACAAAGGCTTATAGTTAAAAATTAGTTTGGTTTCAATCTTGTTTTCGTGTTTACCCTGAATTTTTCATCATCTCTGCCATTTACTTTCAATCTTGTACAGAAATGTACAAAGGAGCTCATGAAAGAAGAGCTTTAGGTTTTAAATAACTGTGTGTATATGATATATCCAAAAATGTAATATAATGGCAAAAGTGTTTGCTACATGAGACAAATGTGTGCTTTTGAGACGTGTTTGTGATATTTTGAATGCAGTGCTTCATTTTGCAAGAGAAGTGAGTCATCTTGCATTTTGTGTGTGCAGTTGTCGGATTTGTGTGTTAAGTTTTGAAAAAAAGAGGACAAGTAAAAACAAATGTGTGTAAGCAGTTGAAAAAAAAACTGTCATGTTACACAACGGCCAAGCGAATGTGTGTGTCTACTGTGGCACGGAAAGCGCAGGGGTGTTAACGAGTTGTTTGTGTCAAGAACATAAAGAACATAGTGTTTCTGATTCTGAGGAACCCAGTCGCAGCTGACCTCACCGAGTCTGAAAACCGTAAGAGGACCGGTCGGCGAGGGCCACTCCGAAGCTCCTGAGTGCCGGCCTTGCCCGTATGCGTTCAAGGACGGCATCCCACGCGAAACACGAAAAGCGCGAGCGCTTTTCAAAACACGCCGGTTTAGGCAAAAGATGAGATGGAGTGAGAACGCAGCCTCACCCTCGTCTGTTTCGTTCTCCGCCCACCCTTTCCCCTCGCCAACCCCGTTTTCTCTGGTCAAGGGCTCCACGGCAGGAAGTAGAATTTTTTTTTGCTGAAGGGCCCATTGAACCAGATAGTCCCCCGACTGTGAAAGCCCACCGGGTGTCCATGGAGGTGCCCGCTCCTAAAAGGTTTACCGCCCGCCCTCTTCTGGGTGACTCAGCTCTTCAGACTGAGGAGTGGTGGTGAAGGGGGGGTCACAAGGCCCTCAGGGGAATTAGCATAGTCAAATGAGGGATATCGACGTGAAGTGTGCGATGACTCACCGAATGATGGGCTTCTTTTCTTTTTTTTTTTTGAACGGCTGCTTGTGGCCGTTTCTTTTTCCTCCTCGAAGCTCAATGGCATCGCTGCACAGTGACGTTTTCAGACATTTTAAACAACATTAATATTCTTGATGATCTCTCTCTTTCTCTCTCTCTCTCTCTCTCTCTCTCTCTCTCTCTCTCTCTCTCTAAATTCAAGTAACGTTCTCATATCTGTATCCATCCCCCCCCCCCCCCGGTTGTCCAGTACGTTTCTTAGTAGTAAGCAGAAGCTGCTGAGGAGGTACACTACTCGGAAGCATCCTAGGTACACAGAATATTCGCTTGCCCTTCCTACACGTTTACTTTGGGAATGCCGACTAATTCTCGATGCATGGACACCCAGATGAAGCCATAGGAAGCGCCACAAAATGGCCGCCACATAAGCCATAGGAGGGGGTAATAAAATGGCCGCCAAGCCTGACCCAACTGTTTGTGTTGTCTCTGGAATCGTTTTGAACAGCTGCCTTCTTTTTGGAGTTTGCCTGAGAGACTTTTGCCTGTATGATTTTAACAACTTCTGTTTGAAAGCGAACCGATGTGTGATGAACTACGAAATGTTTCTCTTACACTTTACACACCGTAAACTGAGCCATAAACATTAAGATACAGGGATTCATCATATCTTCTCCTATCTGTAAAATCACATTTCCTGCCCCCAAAACAATTCTGATGTCACTATACTGATACTGTACTTCACCTGTTCACCAGGGTCATTTTAGATATAGCGTAGCCTTCATTGCCCGCTGGCTTGATCTTACATAGACCCGTGCATGAGCTTGCAGCATGCTTACTTCCCCACTGCCCTGCCTGTTGTCATCACAAAGCCCTATACCAGAACTCCATAACTTGGCCTCAATACCTCCTTCCTGACCTGCATCTCACCCTCCATACACTCCTAAACTTTACCAACCCCATGAAGGATTGTCCTCTACGATCATCATTTCCTCATCTCAGACTTTTCATTAGCTTGGATCCTCCCCAGCCACCCATCTCCAAACATAAGCTTGTAGAGTTCACGTTCCTCCCCTGTCAGCCTCTTCAGCCAATCACCGAAACACAGGGGGAGACAAGGATTAGCCAGGCAGTGTTGATGGAGCGCTGTCCTGGCCGATCAATACACACACATACACACACACGCATAGGAGGGCCCCCCGGCTGAAGCATCCTGCCTGATGTGCGCTTGCATTTTGGATAAGCACCTGACGCAATGCATGCTGGTCTCCCGTTTAGACCCATCGATTGGGAGTCTGAGATATGCCTTGGGTTTCGTTTTGGCAAAGGCAACTGGTTTTCACGAGACGGTCCTCTAATTCCTAGCAGTGTTGTTGTGCACTGAATTTTTTCTCGACTTAAAACATACTTCTGTCTTCCCCCTCACTCTCACTCCTTTTCATTTCCCCCCCATCCCGTCCTCCTTCTCCTTTGTCTACTTCTCGGACCTCCCTCGCCCTCCCTGCCTCGAATCCTCGTCTTTTTCCGTCTCTTATTCCGACTACATCTCCCTTGCTCTTTCCCTCCCATTTCCCCCCCCCCCCTCCCCTCTCTCCACACCCGTAGCCAGAAGCTGAGCTTCAAAGACCGCGTGCGGATGGCGAGCCCTCGAGGGCAGAGCATCAAAAGTCGCCAGACGTCGTCGGTCAACGACCGGCGCTCCCCGGTGGCGGAACAGGGACCGGAGGGCACCTCCCCCGCCAAGGTGCAGAAGAGCTGGAGCTTCAATGACCGCACCCGCTTCAGACCCTCCCTCCGCCTCAAGAGCCAATCCCGTTCCACCCCAGACGGTGAGTCGACCAATCTGATTTGTCGTGTTTGGCACAGTGTGCGTATTTTGCTGCGCGGTTTTGTTACGAAGGAGTGACGGTTAGCTACGGTACAGTACGTATTTAACAGATTTTGATTTGGGGTTCTGTCGCTATAGATTGCGGCTAGTCCTTCAAAAACCGAACTTCTGGATGGTTTTATTGCCTCACCCTTGATTTATTCAACCTAAGATGACTTCTAGTAATTTAATAATTCTAGTAAATCTCTTTGTCACATCATTACATGCATAAGTATAACTCTAGCAACTCTTAATAGGCTGTTCCTACACTCCGCTGCGTTCTCTGGGATGTTATTAAGGATCAAAGCCTGACCACTGGGTTCCAAGCCAGACCTGGAGCGTCCAGAGACCCAGGCAGAGAGGAATGTTAATGCCTGTTTGTGGTGCCCCCGATCTGGGCTTGCAGAAGCCTGGTTGGGCTCACGGCCTGGTTCTCTTGGAAGCGAATGGTGGGGTTTAAGAGCGTTAAGGGGCCCCGCCCCGGGCCCTGCAGCAGGCTGGTACGGACGCATTCTGGGCGCAGCGGCCAGCAAGCGACCAGTAAGCGACCAGCCACAGCCAAATGGAGTGTGTGTTGAGTTAAGAACGTCAGAATGGTTCCCTTTTGAATGACTGAGTTGAGTGTTGATTGGCTGATGCACACGCAGTCAGGCAGGGTTGGTATAAGAGATACTGTAGGAGCCAACTGGCAGCCGTGTCGATAACCACAGGACCCGTGTGACAAATTTTTCTCTTGGTGTGAGGGGCGGGGTAGTGGCCACGCTGGTCTGCTGCGGGGCACAGCTGTTTCTACCACGGCCGCTCCATGTTCGTTTCACCCCTTTTTTTTTCACTCTGTTTGTTAAACCTTTTTGCCTCTCTTTCTCTTCCCCCTCTTTTCCCATCCTCTCTCTACGTCAACCCTTTTTCCTCTCAATCCATCTCTTCGTTTCCATCTCTCGGAAATCTCTGTCTCCACCATCTCCCTTCTCTCTCTCTCTCTCTCTCTCTCTCTCTCTCTCTCTCTCTCTCTCTCTCTCTCTCTCTCTCTCTCTCTCTCTCTCTCTCTCCTTCTCTCTGTTTCTCTCTCTCGCTCTCTCTCTCCTCTCTCTCTCTCTCTCTCTCTCTCTCTCTCTCTCTCTCTCTCTCTCTCTCTCTCTCTCTCTCTCTCTCTCTCTCTCTCTCTCTCTTCTCTCTGTTTCTCTCTCTCCTTCTCTCTGTTTCTCTCTCTCGCTCCTTCTCTCTCTCGCTCCCTCTCTCTCTCTGTCTCTCTCTCCTCTCTCTTTCTTCTTCTCTCTCTCTCTCCTCTCTCTCTCCTTTCTCTCTCTGTCTCTCTCTCCTCTCTCTTTCTTCTTCCCTATCTCTCTCCTTCTCTCTCCTTCTCTCTCCTTCTCTCTCTCTCTCTCTCTCTCTCTCTCTCTCTCTCTCTCTCTCTCTCTCTCTCTCTCTCTCTCTCTCTCTCTCTCTCTCTGTGTGCATCCAGGCGACTCCAACACGATGGCGGAGGATGGCTTCGATGAGCGCGGTTGTCACTGTGAGATCTCTGTGGAGGACCTGCTGCCCTCTGTCAAGTCTGTCATCAGAGCCGTCAGGTAGGGTGGCCCCGCCTCCACTTCCTCCGGATCAAATCCCATCAAACACGCCCTCAGTCACTGCCCAATGGGAGTTTAGATGTAGTGTTCCTTAGTGTTTAGTCATAGTGTTCCCTCGTGTTTAGTCATAGTGTTCCCTCGTGTTTAGTCATAGTGTTCCCTGGTGTTTAGTCATAGTGTTTCCTTGTGTTTAGTCATAGTGTTCCTTAGTGTTTAGTCATAGTGTTCCCTCGTGTTTAGTCATAGTGTTTCCTTGTGTTTAGTCATAGTGTTCCTTAGTGTTTAGTCATAGTGTTCCTTAGTGTTTAGTCATAGTGTTTCCTCGTGTTTAGTCGTAGTGTTTCCTCGTGTTTAGTCGTAGTGTTTCCTTGTGTTTAGTCATAGTGTTCCTTAGTGTTTAGTCATAGTGTTCCCTCGTGTTTAGTCATAGTGTTCCCTCGTGTTTAGTCATAGTGTTCCTTAGTGTTTAGTCATAGTGTTCCCTCGTGTTTAGTCATAGTGTTCCCTCGTGTTTAGTCATAGTGTTCCCAGGTGTTTAGTCGTAGTGTTCCTTAGTGTTTAGTCATAGTGTTTCTTCGTGTTTAGTCGTAGTGTTCCTTAGTGTTTAGTCATAGTGTTTCCTCGTGTTTAGTCGTAGTGTTCCCTGGTGTTTAGTCATAGTGTTCCTTAGTGTTTAGTCATAGTGTTCCCTCGTGTTTAGTCATAGTGTTCCTTAGTGTTTAGTCATAGTGTTCCCTCGTGTTTAGTCATAGTGTTCCCAGGTGTTTAGTCATAGTGTTCCCTCGTGTTTAGTCATAGTGTTCCTTAGTGTTTAGTCATAGTGTTCCCAGGTGTTTAGTCGTAGTGTTCCTTAGTGTTTAGTCATAGTGTTTCTTCGTGTTTAGTCGTAGTGTTCCTTAGTGTTTAGTCATAGTGTTTCTTCGTGTTTAGTCATAGTGTTTCCTCGTGTTTAGTCGTAGTGTTTCCTCGTGTTTAGTCGTAGTGTTTCCTTGTGTTTAGTCATAGTGTTCCTTAGTGTTTAGTCATAGTGTTCCCTCGTGTTTAGTCATAGTGTTCCCTCGTGTTTAGTCATAGTGTTCCTTAGTGTTTAGTCATAGTGTTCCCTCGTGTTTAGTCATAGTGTTCCCTCGTGTTTAGTCATAGTGTTCCCAGGTGTTTAGTCGTAGTGTTCCTTAGTGTTTAGTCATAGTGTTTCTTCGTGTTTAGTCGTAGTGTTCCTTAGTGTTTAGTCATAGTGTTTCTTCGTGTTTAGTCGTAGTGTTCCTTAGTGTTTAGTCATAGTGTTCCCTCGTGTTTAGTCATAGTGTTCCCTCGTGTTTAGTCATAGTGTTCCTTAGTGTTTAGTCATAGTGTTTCTTCGTGTTTAGTCGTAGTGTTCCTTAGTGTTTAGTCATAGTGTTTCTTCGTGTTTAGTCGTAGTGTTCCTTAGTGTTTAGTCATAGTGTTCCCTCGTGTTTAGTCATAGTGTTCCCTCGTGTTTAGTCATAGTGTTCCTTAGTGTTTAGTCATAGTGTTCCCTCGTGTTTAGTCATAGTGTTCCCTCGTGTTTAGTCATAGTGTTCCCAGGTGTTTAGTCGTAGTGTTCCTTAGTGTTTAGTCATAGTGTTTCTTCGTGTTTAGTCGTAGTGTTCCTTAGTGTTTAGTCATAGTGTTTCCTCGTGTTTAGTCGTAGTGTTCCTTAGTGTTTAGTCATAGTGTTTCCTCGTGTTTAGTCGTAGTGTTCCTTAGTGTTTAGTCATAGTGTTTCCTCGTGTTTAGTCGTAGTGTTCCCTGGTGTTTAGTCGTAGTGTTTCCTCGTGTTTAGTCATAGTGTTCCCAGGTGTTTAGTCATAGTGTTCCCAGGTGTTTAGTCATAGTGTTCCCTCGTGTTTAGTCATAGTGTTTCTTCGTGTTTAGTCGTAGTGTTTCCTCGTGTTTAGTCATAGTGTTCCCTCGTGTTTAGTCGTAGTGTTCCCTGGTGTTTAGTCATAGTGTTTCCTCGTGTTTAGTCATAGTGTTCCCAGGTGTTTAGTCATAGTGTTCCCTCGTGTTTAGTCGTAGTGTTCCCTGGTGTTTAGTCATAGTGTTCCCTGGTGTTTAGTCATAGTGTTCCCTGGTGTTTAGTCGTAGTGTTCCCTGGTGTTTAGTCATAGTGTTTCCTTGTGTTTAGTCATAGTGTTTCCTCGTGTTTAGTCATAGTGTTCCCAGGTGTTTAGTCATAGTGTTCCCTCGTGTTTAGTCATAGTGTTCCCTGGTGTTTAGTCATAGTGTTCCCTGGTGTTTAGTCGTAGTGTTCCCTGGTGTTTAGTCATAGTGTTTCCTTGTGTTTAGTCATAGTGTTTCCTCGTGTTTAGTCATAGTGTTCCCAGGTGTTTAGTCATAGTGTTCCCTCGTGTTTAGTCATAGTGTTCCTTAGTGTTTAGTCGTAGTGTTCCCTGGTGTTTAGTCATAGTGTTCCCTGGTGTTTAGTCATAGTGTTTCCTCGTGTTTAGTCGTAGTGTTCCTTAGTGTTTAGTCATAGTGTTCCCTGGTGTTTAGTCGTAGTGTTCCCTGGTGCCGCATAGTGCTGCGTTCTCTAGTTCTTTGGTCCATTCGTCCTGTGGTCCAATATTCTACAATCCTGCAGATCTCTTCTGACCTCTGTGGAATTTCACCTCTCATGCCGTCAGTGGCACCCACCAGTCCCCTACATGGGGG
Organism: Hypomesus nipponensis; assembly: GCF_054491055.1. Lineage (NCBI taxonomy): Eukaryota > Metazoa > Chordata > Actinopteri > Osmeriformes > Osmeridae > Hypomesus > Hypomesus nipponensis. Next base: position 5,376,420 of record NC_140381.1, on the reverse strand, counting down.
GCCCTTAGAAGCCCCTTGGAGCCTCTCGTATTCAGCCGGCTCCCCTTGCGATGGGCCCCTGGTCTCTGCAGGTGTGTGCCTCCGCAGTTTCTCAGAGTGATACATTTACACTGAGAGAGCTAAAGTAAGCAGGATCACTCTTTTTTTGTTTTGGCCCCTCCGGCTCGAAAACGTAACAGGATGTTAGTTTTAGAGGTATGAAATGGTTTTTCCAGATGACTGTGGGCAGTGTGGACAGGAACTGGAGCTGGTTGGCAGTTTCGTTTTTTGGGGGGGATGGAGGTTGAAGCAACATTGGTTTTGCTTTCATAACCTGTTCATAAGAAATTTAATTGACCTCTTTTCCAGTCAGTTATTCATGTCGTTATGTATTTGAGGGGGCCATCTAGTGGTACACAGAGAACAGTCGAGACGAGGTGCAGCAAACCTTTACCCACATTCACATTGTGCGGGTATAATGCAACGTTTACAGTTAGTAATTTACACTCTTATCCACAGCGACTTACAGTAAGTACAAGGATATTCCCCCCGAGGCAAGTAGGGTGAAGTGCCACACATAATTTGGCACAGCGGGGAATCGATCCGGCAACCTTCTGATTACTAGTCCGACTCCCTCACCGCTCAGCCATCTGACTCCCTACGACGTTTACATTCAAAAAGCGGTTAGGTGTTCCGAACTTTGAACCCGGTGGTGGTTCTGCTACAGGATCATGAAGTTCCACGTGGCCAAGAAGAAGTTCAAGGAGACCCTCCGGCCGTACGACGTGAAGGACGTGATTGAGCAGTACTCCGCTGGACACCTGGACATGCTGTGTCGCATCAAGAGTCTCCAAACCAGGTAGGACTGGAACACACACTAACCCTGAATGCCACGGTGAATTGCAGCATCGCCATGGTAATACCCCATCTGGGAATGGTCACGGTGTACATTGTGGTAATATGATGTCAATTAATCCAAGTGTTGCCGCTTCGCACCACTGTGCAAGCCCTGCCACCAAACAGCCCAGTGTGTGTGTTTGTATGACAAGTGTGTGTGGCATGTGTGTGTGTGTGTGTGTGTGTTCTCTTTCCTCTTGCAGGCTGGACATGATAGTGGGCCCTCAGCCCCTCAGCAGCAGAGCCAAGACGTTTTCCTCCCCCTCCTTGCCCATGTATTACAGCCAGGCCCGAAAGAACTCCTCTCAGGGGTCAGAACACCCCCACACACATCCCCATGGCAACACTCATCTGGCCTCACACACACACACACACATCCCCATGGCAAGACTCATCTGGCCTCACACACACACACATCCCCATGGCAATACTCATCTGGCCTCACACACACACACACACACTCATCCCCATGGCAACACTCATCTGGTTTCACACACGCACACACACACACACATCCCTATGGCACACTCACCTGACCTCACACACACACACACACACCCACACATCGTCATGGCAACACTCATCTGGCCTCTCACACACACACCGATGACTGCCATACCCTCTTTTTGGGTCTCACACACACACTTCCCACGTCCTCCTGACACACACCTCTTATCTCCTCACACCGCTGTGCTCTCTTGTCCCACACGCTCTTTGCCTTCTTCCTACAGCTTTGCATGCAGACTTCCTGTGTATGTGTCTAACTTCCTGTCTCACCAATGGGATCTGATCTACAGAGAACTCTCGGGGTAACAAAGCTTGAGCCTGTTTTCTTCAAACGGGGTTGCTAAGGGATACATGTTGTATATTATTAACAATTATGTGTTTGTTGTTTGTGTAATGGAATTCGTGCATGGTGATTTATTTAGTTGATTAACTATTCCCTTTCAGCCTGTCTGTAAAAACATTTTAGCTCTCACTGGATTTTTGAACAGTTGAAACATTTCTCAAAAGAACAAAGTGCTGCCCTCATGAGGTTGATAGTTAAAACTACACATCATTTGACAGTTGGAGGCTGGAGAATGCTCCTTGAAGTTAATGCTTCAATATGCTTTTTAAATCCAGTGGAGACACTCGACCTTAAACTGTTCTTTCTTTATTTCACTCTTATACAACGGTGCCTGTATTCTTTTTAATATCTTCTCTCCCAATCGTGACTGGAAGCTGTGGACTAATAAAAATGTTTCTATGTCTTGGTTTCCTCTGAGGGCCACTGTGTGTTACGAATTAGCACTTTCCCTCACTTCATTCTTTTTGGTGTGTGTGTGTGCTGGCTGCTGTACGTGTGTGTGTGTGTGTGTGTGTGTGTGTGTGTGTGCTGCAGAGTGGACCAGATCCTAGGGAAGGGTCAGATTCCTCTGGATAAGAAGATCAGGGACAAGCTGCTGTCTGATGGAGACCTCCTGGAGGACATGAGCATGCTGGGAAGAGTCTGTAAAGTGGAGCGACAGGTGGGTCTTTGAATTCATACTTCCCGTGCATCCTTTCATCTTCTCCACTTTGGTTCTTATAAGGAGCTCTAAAGAAATTCACTTTTTCCGGTTATGACGCCTTCAATTCTCTATCTTGCTTTCTCGGCTAACTTTCTTTATGGCTTTTCTCTCTCCCTGCCTTCTTTCTTGACTTCCTTCATGTCCTCCCTCACCTTAGGTCCAGTCCATAGAGTCCAAGCTGGACTCCCTGCTGGACATTTACCGCCAGGTCCTGCGCAAAGGCTCCTCCTCGGCCCTCGCTCTCTCCTCCTTGCCCCTGTTTGAGCTGGAGCAGACCTCAGACTACCAGTCCCCCACCCAGGTGAGTGGTCCGGGGGGAGGCCCCGGAGGATGTGTCCAGCGTTCCTCCGGCAACCTCTCCCGGGGGCTCCACCTCATTCTGGCCCCACACAATGAACTCGCCCTCAACCTCAACGCCTCGCCCCCGTCCTCACCTCTTCCTCATCATCATCCTCAGCCGCCGCCCACGCCCGACAGTGGGAACCCTGGGGCCGGGGGGGTGACTCCGCCCGTCTTCAGCCCCAGAAGCCTCACACCAGTTGGAGACGGCGGCCACGGGGGCTTCCCCACCCTGGCCAGGCCTCCGCCGCCGCCTCCCCACGCACACAGCCGAACATTGTGCCCCAGCAGCACCCCCTCCAGGTCGGAGAGGGAAATGGGGGACTTCTGTGGCATGCTGGGGAATCCGAGAGAGGACCGTGGGGGTGGGGGTGGTGGTGGTGTTCTGGAACCAGACAAGGGCCTCGGGCTGGACCTGGGGCTAGGCCTGGGTCTGGAACGGCCTGAGCGCGTTCGGCTGGCTGGCGCTAGCGGTAGCAATGGCAAGCTCAACGCTAAGGAAGAGGGCTCCTGGAGGAGACACGTGAGCCTGGAGATGGAGCCTTTGGTTCCCCTGGTTCCCCTGGCCCTGAGCCACTGCTCCAAGCCCAGCACGGTGGACCGAAACCTGGGGAAATCCATATCGGTGCAGGACCTGATGCATGCCACCCCAGGGGAGAGGTCCAGCCTGGACAGCCACCCCAGCCTAAGCCTGTCCTCCCCCAGCCCCAGTAGCCAGGACTCCCCCACCGGCTCCCACGGCAGCCGGGACCCCGGAGGGGGGGGAGGGGCGTGGCGGGAGGAGGACCTCTTTATCAGCGACAAGGACGTGGAAACGCGAGGCTTTGACTTCCTGTCCCAGGGGGCCCCCGCCGAGGCTCCGTCCTCCTACTCCTCGGAACTCCTGAGGACGGGGGCCGCGGGGGCGGAATCCAATCGGAGCTTGGCGAGCGGGCACACGACCACGCCCCCCTCGGCAGGGAGTGCCGATTCTCTGAGCCTGCCGCATGTACGGCTAAAATAGACCTCCCCCCCCCCCCCTTCATGGTGCCACTGAAGGAGCTTTCCTTACACAGAAATGCTTTTTATTACTTCTAAATGAACGGGGGGGGGGGTCCTTTTTGTTTTTACTTTCACGTCGATTCACTTGTTACGGCATAGTATTTTTCATACATGTTGACCAGACATGACATATCATTGCATGATTCAGTCTTTTTAAAAGATAACATTTAAAAGGTTTCTAAAAAGCGGAGTGATAGAGGAAGTGTAAACAAACAAAAAAGAAAACGGGCAATGTACAAAAAAAATCTACCTAAATGCTTTAAGAACTTGATTGAGACAATGGAGATCGGTTATGGGATCTTCACACTGCATGAGCACTGCATGTTTTCAGTCCAAAGTACAACCTACCCAGATGTGTTCAGTCTGAGACGAGAAGAAATGTCTTCACACTAACGGGCATCTTTGCATTGTGCAAGGTCTTACGCCACATTATTTTAAAGGCCTTCTGATCGATTACGTGAGATGCTTAAATGCCAGGCAAAGTACCATTGCTTCGAAGACTATTAGCTTAGCCTCTGTGTTGAATGCTTACAACATTATCTTCTAATACTCTACTAGATTTCCACAGGTGGCCATCTTGAGAACGAAAATGAATGTTGCTTTAGCTAGAGCCAGTTGCCCTGTTCTTTGGAGATGGACCCCCTGGAGTCGCTCAAAACTAACTTTACAACGTATTTACAAATTAAATTACAAAATGAAGTCATCATAAAAAAAGGCCAGTAGTAAATAACATAACACACAAACACAAACAATCTGGTAGTTTACATGTGACAATATTTCAGTGCCCGTTAGCTGCTATAGACAGTCCAAGGTACAACCAATTGTAAAACAGGGAAGACAAGCTGCTATCAGCAAATATGAATTATGCACCTGCTGCTTTTCCTGCCCGGTAACTACGGTGTCAAAACATTTTGAATGTCATTCATTGGTGGAGAATTCTGTGTCTCAAACAAATACGTAAAAGTGAGAAACTTGTTTAAAACTTTTTTTTTTATAAACATGAATATTTGTTACCCTTTTTTTTAAATGATATACTGTAAAGTCTTATTATTTCAGGTTGTGTTCTCAATTCAAAGGTCAGGCTTTAACAGATGACGTTCTGTTAACAGACTATAGTGTGAAATTAATTTTGCTAATGTTGAAATGCTGTAGAATGTGTGTAGATACACATATGCTCATCTGTAGAATATTTTGCACAGTCTGGCAGTGTGAAATAATTATGCTAAATGAATTGCTCTTTTCATTAAAATGGTACAGTGACAGGTACAACAGGTAAGGGACCATGGATATCTATTATAATCTATCATTATATCATGAAATACTAACACGAAAAGTGTAATGGCTGTTATTACACCCAAAGAGAGAAAGAAGGCCCACAACTGTCATCAGACAAATGCATTTACACTCCTTTTAAAGTTTACCACGAAGGTTTCACCTGAGTAAAGAGAGTATACATGGTGCCTTGCTTATAAAGTTTCATCAATTTCCATATTTGATCGCTTGGGTTGGTTTTGTTGGAGCTGAAATGGCGTCGCGTACTTGAGTATCTGTCCTAATATCTGTTTTGGAATTTATTGTCTTTTACATTTTTTATTCATAGATTAGTGTATTAGTATATGATAAAACTGGCCTTGAAATATGTCAACATACTGTGTCATCATAGTAATTTATTTAAAGTAAGTGCACATACACAGAAGCCATCCTTTCAGTTGATGTTCTAAAGCCTATTATATAATGAAAATGCAAATGATCTTTTATTCTCATACATCATTAAAAAACTAAAATTCTGACTGAAGATATTGTATCTGTTGTCACAGTTCATTTGCTCCATGTGGTTCAATATTGACTGATTGCATTTTGTCAGGGTCTCTTATTATAACATTAAACAGAAACCCTCGACTTCCAAATTACATGATCCATTTTATATTGTTGATACTTCAACACATCATGTCTGCATCCAATTACTGTCCTAAGTATCCAATGTCTTGACAAAAAAAGAAACTATATTTTCACGTTTCAACGTTTTTAATGTTATGCAGATAGGCTCACAACGAACATCTGATAAGGTGCAGGACTGGGAACAGTATCAATAAAGTTTTACAGTGCAAGTGCGAGGAAGCTTAAGCCAGACAAAGTCACACAGTCAACAATTATTTCAGGATTTTGGAAGTTGCATTTTTAGCAGTTAAAGTGCACTAAGAGCATGCAAAAAAGCCAAACGAACACAGGCCAGACAGCATACATCCTATTAGACAAAGTTATTGCAACAATAAACAAACAAAAATGTATGTAACATTATCACTCAGTTACAATCAGCTATAGCTATAGACTGCTAGCTAACCGCAAACAAACACTGATTAGCATAGACTGATTAGCGTCTAACTACAACAGAAAATAAGAGGAGAGAATTTCACTGGACTTCCCTTCACATAACCAAGTTCAACTTTGTTGTGTATTTCAACGCAAAGTACAGTGTCAGAATAAACAACAACAAAAACAGTTAGGACACTTCCTCCTTCAACCGTTTACCAGTGTAAGGCCTGTGTCATTTTTTTTCCTTCGACGGCTCTTGCGATGCATTGTGATAATAGACCAGACTTTGACTATGGCATGTGGGAAGGGCGGGGCAGGGGGGTTTCTGCAACTGGGGCGAGCGTTGGGGGCGGTAGCCCAGCACAACGTTCATTTGGTCTTCTGGGCCTTTTGGGCGGACTTTGTGACCTTGCCGCTGGTCGCGGCTTTCTTCTCCACGGCCTTGATCACCCCCACCGCTACCGTCTGACGCATGTCGCGCACCGCAAAGCGCCCTGTGGAATGGGGGAGGCTTGTGTTAAAAAGCAGGGATGTTTAAAAAAAAGAAAAGAAACAATTAATAGCAAGTTAAATTAGGTGCAATTCTGTACCGTTTAGGATTTCCCCCGTGAAACCCTCTAGGGCAGGGGTTCCTGGTCCTCGGGCCTCCCTGCCTTGCATGTTTCAGATGTGTCCTTGTTCCAACACACCTGATTCAAATGAATGGTCGTTAGCAGGTTTCTGCATAACTAGATAACTCCCCATTCATTGGAATCAAGTGTGTTGGAGCAGGGAAACATCTAAAACATGCAGGGCAGGGAGGCCCGATGACCGAGGATTGGGAACCCCTGCTCTAGGGGAAACCTGTTTGTATCATCGAAATAAATGCAGCGCATTGCTGTCAGCCTTTCGTTTCGTTTCGCGCTTTGAGGCTGCGCAGCACTCACCAAGAGGAGGGTACTCAGAGAAGCTCTCCACACACATGGGCTTCCCGGGGATCATGTCCACGATGGCGGCGTCTCCGGACTTGAGGGCCTTGGGGTTGTCCTCCAGCTTCTTCCCCGAGCGGCGGTCGATCTTCTCCTTGAGCTCGGCGAACTTGCAGGCGATGTGGGCGGTGTGGCAGTCCAGCACGGGGGCATAGCCAGCGCTGATCTGACCTGGGTGGTTCAGGATGATCACCTGCCAAGACGCAGCCATGTATATTTGAGTTAGCACTAAACACTTGATAATGCTAATCATTACATGTCGTTTTTTTGCTATCAGCAAGGCACACTATTGTTTTTCCACATGAATGTATTGTTATTATTCGCACCCCTAACTTGTCCCTCAGTTTTTGCACTGTGTACACATGATAGGTGTCCTAAATCTTGTTTCTCAAAAGTGTTGCTATTACTTTCTGGAAGTTTTTTTTGCACGGTTTTACAAAATATTTAAGTGTTGTGGCAAAAAGTGTTGCTATCGCTAGCTCGCCATCGCAAATGTCAGAATGTCACAAACCAGTGCACGTTAGCAACAAAGTATCTTTGACAGTATCTTTAGTCAGTTTTCATCATTTCAGACTTCATTTTATTTTGCCCAATAAAATCCTTTTTTCCCAGACCTGAGCGGTGAAGTTTGCTGCTTCTTGCGGTGGGTCATTCTTGCTGTCACCCGCCACGTTGCCACGGCGAATGTCCTTGACGGACACATTCTTGACATTGAAGCCTACGTTGTCGCCAGGCATTGCCTCCGTCAGGGCCTCGTGATGCATCTCCACAGACTTGACCTCAGTGGTAATGTTGACGGGGGCAAAGGTCACAACGATACCAGGCTTCAGGACCCCTGTCTCCACACGGCCCACTGGTACTGTGCCAATACCTGGCAAAGAAGAGAGAACACGCATATAAAAAATACAACATTTACATATTTCATGATGTTAAGTGTCTTCTACCATACTGAATCTGTCAGTTTGACACAGAAAAAGAAGAGCTTCGCAGTCGCATTTAGCACAAAGACGAACTAGGACTGGGGTTTTTTTTTTTTTTCTTCACTTGTCCTCACTCACTTGTTTCCAATCTCAAGAGGGGCCATAATCTCCAGGGAATCTCATCCTTTCCCGATCACCGAGGTATTTTTCAGACTCCTAACTTTCAAATGGCACGGTCTCTACACAGCACAACATATGGGCTCCCTTACCCCTCCAAGCTAACCCCCCCCCCCCACCCCCCCTGGGGAGCCACACCTCCAATCTTGTAGACGTCCTGCAGGGGCAGACGTAAGGGCTTGTCTGTGGGTCTGGAGGGGGGCTGGATGGCGTCCAGGGCCTCCAGCAGAGTGGTCCCAGACGCATTCCCATCCTTCCGGGTGATCTTCCAGCCCTTGAACCAGGTCATCTACACAGTCGGGGGGCAAGGGGGATAGTTCACAATATTTCGACCAACAGTCCAAGCCTCTACCATACAGTTAGCAAGGATAGGTATGTAAAAAAGGTTGAAACGTAATCATTGAAACCAGCTAAACCAACTACGATACAATGTTTAAAAAAAGGTCTGACTACCGCTCGACCCAAACAAAATTGCACTTCAAATAAACACTACGGATTTGGGCTTTGTCTTTTAACGCAGTGCTTCTCAATCCTGGTCCTCGGGACCCCTGCCCTGCATGTTTTAGACGTTTCCCTCCTCAAACACAAACCTGATTCAAATGAATGGGTCGTTATCAGGCCCATTTATTTGAATCAGGTGTGTTGGGGCAGGGAAATATCTAAAACATGCAGGGCAGGGGGTCCCGAGGACCAGGATTGAGAACCACTGTTTGAACGAACGTTAGGGCTGGCCTCCAGCATGTTGTCTCCGTTCCAGCCTGAGATGGGCACGAAGGCCACCGTGTCCGGGTTGTAGCCGATCTTCTTGATGTAGGTGCTGACTTCCTTGACGATCTCCTCGTAGCGCTTCTGGCTGTAGTTGGGCTCGGTGGAGTCCATCTTGTTGACCCCCACGATGAGCTGCTTGACCCCCAGCGTGTAGGCCAGGAGGGCGTGCTCACGGGTCTGGCCGTTCTTGGAGATGCCCGCCTCGAATTCTCCCACGCCCGCCGCCACGATCAGTACGGCGCAGTCGGCCTGTGGCGGGGAAGAGAGGCAGCCAGGGAAAGACTTTTGATCTAACCATGTTTTCCTATCACTGGAAGGAAACAATGCTGTGTTTCATGTTTCTTGGCTTTCTCTTTTCTCACACTTTCACTTCTCTCTCCCTCTCTCCCTCCCTCCCTCTCCCTCCCCCTCCCCCCTTCCCCCCCTCCCTCCCTCCCTCTCTCTCTCTCTCTCTCTCTCTCTTTCCATACCTGCGAAGTGCCAGTTATCATGTTCTTGATGAAGTCCCTGTGCCCTGGAGCATCGATGATGGTGACGTAGTACTTGCTGGTCTCAAACTTCCACAGGGAGATGTCGATGGTGATACCACGCTCGCGCTCTGCCTTCAGCTTGTCCAGCACCCAGGCATACTTGAAGGAGCCTTTCCCCATCTGTCGGTGTGAGCAAAACAAACACTCGACATGATTTCACAAGTGCACTCTCGCTCGCTATGGACGAGCGCTTCACATATTCACTGCGTGTTTCCTGCTTTGTGTTTTGGACCGTGTGGGACACCATATTCCGTGATCTACGAGTCAAGCTTTGTGGGTCGTCACCGTGTCATCGTCTTTATCGAGCAATTCAAAAAAAGTAGGGACTCCGGAGACCCATCGAGCTGAATCGTGTTCGATCGAGCTGAATCGGTGACCTCTTTCCTGGCATTGTCTGGGGTCCTACCTCGGCCGCCTCCTTCTCAAACTTCTCGATGGTCCTCTTGTCGATGCCGCCACACTTGTAGATCAGGTGACCCGTGGTGGTGGACTTGCCCGAGTCGACATGGCCGATCACCACGATGTTGATATGAAGCTTCTCTTTCCCCATCGCTGCTCCCTAGACTAGCCCCTGGGGGGGGGGGGGGGTAAATTATCTTTGATTAAGTGCTGGAGGGGGAAATAGTGCATGAGTTAATATATGTGCTTATATTTTTATGGTAAAATTCTGCATTTAAATGTGTTTGTAATATGTAATCCCAATTTATGGTCGCATTGTTTGTTTGGGTAACCTGTTTGCTAAGCAACGTAAAGGACTCGACACCAACCGTTGCCTCAAGTCTGCTACACACCTGAACATGTATTCCCTTTCTCTCTCTTTCTTACACACACACACACACACACACATCTGCTTATCTTACACAGGGGACTTCTCCATTTGCAGCCTCATTGTCATGAGATCCCCAACAGTCAGACAAGGTGACTAAAGTTTCACTCGGCTCATCCTGACAGTGTCTGCCTCCATTTTGAAGTAGGCATTGTTAAGGACCGTTAGCGAGGTAAGGAGGGAGAAAGCAGCCATTTTTGTGCGGGTATTCTCTTGTGTTTGATATCACCCCGCTCACTGCACAAGGAGGGTGCACCAGTGGATGGACTGGTGAATATTTCATAAGAAGTAATCATAGACATTGACCCCACCGGTCGACATGAGAAGCCCCTCCTCTTACCGACAAAACACATCTGCCACTGTTCATTTCCAATGACTTAATGTCATTAGGTGCAAGTTTAAGCGTCATTACTGAACGACACATTACAAGTGACGTTGAGGCCTAGTAAATATTAAGTGAGACGCCTTTTGTAAGCTTTTATGCTGTATTATCCATTATAGCAGTTGATGGGTAATTATGGACATCAGTGCAATGCCATTCACCAAATACAATCCGAGCGTTCAGTTATTATTTGATAACTACCTTTACATGCCAGTGGGTGTTTGCACCCTGCTCGGAAACTGCGCCACATCACTGAGCCTCCAACTCCGCCTCGTCCCAATGCAGACAGTGCACAGAGCCGCGATAATTGTACTCACCACATGGAAATCATGCAGAGATGTATTCAAGCCGCGAGCTTTGCATGTCCATATTACGTAACATGCATTCACATCCAACAACCTGATCAGCTCAGCGCACACATACAAATGTCGACACATCTTGGCGTTACTCCGAGTTATTGAAAATATTGTCAGTATCCTACCTGTGCGAATGTCGTTGTGTATTTTGGGGATATTGCAATTGCGCAGATGCTGCCGCTGTACTTATAGGTACGCAGCAGGGGGTTCTTATATTGGTGTCGCTTACGTCATTACTTGAACCCCCTCGTAGAGAAGTTAGTGTTGCTTACCGCTAGATGGTGCTATCGCAATGTAATTGTCAATCACCACACAACCACACATGGGAATACCGTTTAACTCGTTTAGACAATTATACAGATGCAGTTTGCAGTCTTATAAAATAATATGAAAATACTCTACAATGCAAAAACATTACCGATTTTCAAATGACTTAAACATGTTACAGTTTTGTACACAAAGGTTTCTTAAACAGTTTAACAAAAACAAAATGAAGTCACTTTGTTCATGGATGCTTCTCGTTGCTTCATCTTGCTTTCAAAGCTACAACATTCCTGCACGGCATCGCCACAGACTTCCTCGAGCTCCCCCTCGATGCTGAAAAAAAAGCAACCCAAACGTGAGGAACACAACCAGTGGCGAAAATCTGCTATCAATTTTGGGGGACACAATTATATGTCAATTTGTCAAGAGCAATTCCTGAGGGGGACACCAAAATTACTGCTCTAACACAACAACATCCTACATTGTAATATGTGAAATGTATATTATTCATATTATTGACATTTCCTTATGTTTACAGTGATTTATTGGGGGGGACAAATCATTTTCCCCAGGATGGGGGGTTGTGTCCCCCCCGGAATTTCCACCTATGAACTCAACTGACAACCAACTCAAGGATCACGACAGTGAGCTACCATAAAAACGAAGGGGGGTGTTTCGTTGTCTCCTTGGCGCCAGTACTCACTCTAGGACGGCCATCTTGAAACTCCGGTCCCTCTTGAAGCTGGTGAGGATGGGAATGGCCACATCTTTGAACTGGTTTCCCATCAGGTGAAGCTCTGTCAGGTGTGAGGGGTTGGCCTTAAGGGCCTCTCTCAGGTATGTGAAGCTCAACATGGTGAGAGCACAGCTTCTCAGTCTGGACCCAAAGAGACAGACAATGACTACAATTCCAAACCTGTTGCAAGGGTTGTGAGACTTTGCTGATGTTATGAACACGTTTTTTTTATCCCCCAAATGTCTCAGTTAACATTTATATAAAATGCAGGGCTTGACATAAGATATTATGAATTGTATTATGAAATCCCCTTTCATTCAGTAGACATTCTACAGTTTCCCCTCAGGTTGTGATGTGACTATTCACATTTGAGGGAACTTCTCGAAGAGATGGCGGATCTTACAGCAGTATTTCCAGTTTGCAGACAGGCAGGCTGAGGCCATCACAGAGCAGCTTGGCTCCCTGGTCCTGCAGGTGGTTGTTGCTGAGGTCCAGCTCTCTCAGCGTGCACGGCTCCTTCACCAAGCCCTCCACCAGCCACGTGCAACTCTTCTCCGTCAGGTGGCAGTCGTTCAGCCTGGAGAGGGGTCAGATGGCTGAGCGGTTAGGGAGTTGGGCTCGTCATCGGAAGGTTGCCGGTTCGATTCCCGGCCGTGCAAAAGAACGTTGTGTCCTTGGGCAAGGCACTTTAACCCTACTTGCCTCAGGGAGAATGTCCCTGTGCTTACTGTAAGTCGCTCTGGATAAGAGCGTCTGCTAAATGACTAAATGTAAATGAGATAAGGGAGAGGGTGATGGTGAAAACGGTCAAATCTGTACTCCTGCTGAATGTCTCACCCCATTTAGACAGGGTAACCCCTTGAAAAGCACACATTATTTTATTTTCTTTACCTTAGGATCTCTAGTTCATTTTGTGGACTCTTTAAAATGGGAGCTAGCTTGCTCACGCCGGCGTCGCCAAATGTATTTCTGCTCAGGTCCAGGTGTTTCAGGTACTTGGGGTTCGAGTGCACAGCGTTGGTCAGGGCCTCACAGCCTTTCTCAGTCATCTCACAGCTGGCAAGACTGAGGTCAGAAGGACAAGCAACAAAGAGTTGGAAGCGAGAAACAAAATGACAGAATGAGAGATGCAAACAGCGGGATGGGAAGATAGTCTTACTTGAGTGTCTCTATTTGACATTTAGGATCCACCAGGGCCTTGCAGAGATTGCTGATGCCGACATCCTTCAGAGTGTTGCTACTCAAGTTCAGGACTTTCAGGGAAGGGATGAATTTCAGAAAATCCCCAAGCATATTACAGGCCTTCTCCGTCAGTTTACAATGGCACAATCTGAGAAAGAGAAATATACATTTGAAATTCTCTGCACATTTGAAGAAAATAATAATACCATTAAAAGTTTATGGAAAAATAGATGACTGGATGGAAACTGAGTAAATACTCACTCTAGCTTCACTAGTTTAATTCCATTTAGTGATCTTAGGACTGTTGCGAGGCCATGGTCTTCAATGTTATTGATGCTCAAATCAAGCTCTTTGAGGTTGCTACAAAACGAATCCAAAACGGCAGCTAGTTTCCGACAGGCTCCTGCATCTACTTTGCAATACGAGAGGCTACAAAAGAGACAGCCAATCAGAACACGTTGTCATTTAGAGTTCAGCCTAGGCAATGCGCCTGTGTGAACATGTATGTATGAACATGTATGTATGAACATGTATGTTCATACAGGTAAGAAATGTCGTTAGTATTTCTCAAGCAAACATCTGGAATATCTGTGGGTGAAACAATCCAACATGTCATTAAAAACGGACAATCTAGCGAGATGGAAAACGACACATTTGACATTTTGTTCTGAAAACACGCAGTGCACTTACTTCAGTGAGCACAGCTCACTGTCCGGGCAGATCATCTGATCGCTCAGACAATTCAAGCCGTGCCCGCCGACGTCGTTCCCGCTCATGTCCACCTCCTTCAGGTACCGATTGGACCTGAGTATCTGGCTCAGGACCCCCCAGCCATCAGGACTGATTTTGGTGCCGGCCAGACACAGCTTCTCCAGTCGACAGTTGGGGTCCTTTATGCCTTTGTTGAGCGTCCACAGGCCGTGCTCCGTGATGTTGTTGAAGCCCAGGTCGAGTTCTCTCAGGTAGGACGTGTCCGAGCCCAGGATGGTGGCCAGGGGCTCGCAGCAGTTGTCCGTCAGGTTACAGAACCGCAGACTGGGGAGGGAGAGAAATTAGGTGTGTGGGGGGGGGTGTCAGTTGCTAGTTTCCAAAAACATTCCTTGCTTGAAACCTAATGTACGTGGCTTTGTTTGGCCACTGGAATAAAGGGTCATATATTTGACCAAAAGATGACTTGGCAATAAACACTAAAAGTTACAACGGGGAAACACCCGTCTTAGCGATGGCGACGTTACACGATAGAACGCTACGACTGTCCCCCTTACAAAGCTTTCCTGGTAGCCGCGATCGCCGGGAGACATCCGATGATCGTGGTGTCGGACGCGGCCGACACGTTCAGCTCGAAGACCGCCTGCCCGCCCGCCATGGCCAGCACCTGGTAGGCCAGGAAGGCCCACTCCACGGCCGTGTACCGCGAGTTGGCCGGCGCCCTCCGGGTGTTGAGGTAGCGCATCACCTGCTTCCGCAGGGTGTCGTAGTCCATGTCGTCCAGGCAGTAGAGCAGGTTGATGCACCTGTCCGACGTGGGGTTCTCCAGGAGCTTGTCCTTGACGTGCTCCACCACCATGAAGGCGTAGTCCGCCGTCCTCTCCTTGCAGCGGGTGGACACCCACTCTCGGGCCAGCGCCACCACGAAACGGAGGAAGATGTCCAGCTGGCCGTTGCGGCACGCCAGGGTCTTCTCCACGTTCTTCCTCAGGACGGGGGTCTTCAGCAGGGTGTCCACGGGGTCGTTGCCGGCCGAGATGGACATCCGTTCGGACGTGTGCACGACGCCGGCCGCGGCGAGGTACTCCAGCATGCTCAGGTGGGAGAAGTGGAAGACGGTGCTTTTGTCGGCCGCGAGCACTTCCCTCATGATGAGGGGGTTCGTCTTGGCGAACTCGGACGCAGCGTCGGCAGCGACGTTGAGCTCTTTCAGATCTGCCTCGTACAAGATCGTGTTGCCTTTCTCCAAGAGTTTGAGGGCTAACTTTTCTAGTTTTGAGATGGTTTCCTGGTTTTCTAGCGACATGTTTGACACATCAAACAGCAAGGTGTAGATATGAGTCAGATTTGATAAGGTATACTTCAGTCTACAGTCACATTCTGCTTTAGGAAGGGTCTTGGTGAAAACCCAGGCGCAAATGCAGGAGATCAGGGGTATCTGGCACAGAACGTCAAGGCGCTTATGCGTTTTCAAACACAAGATCACTTTGTCTGCCAGCTCCTTATCTTGAATGGCTTTGCCCCAGAACTTGTCCTTCTGTGCATCATTGAAGCCGTGGATTTCCGTAACCTTGTCAATGCATTCAATGGGGAGGCGGTTGGCGGTGCACTTTCGTGACGTTATCCAAATATGGGCGGAGGGAAGAAGTGTATCTTTTTGGATGAGGTTTGTCAAAAGGCAACCCACAGAGGACAGCTGTTCGACATTGGTCACTTTCTTGGTTTTCTTAAAGTCTAAAGTCAGACGACAGTCATTGAAACCGTCAAGGACAAACCAGAGTTTGTAGTTTTCTAAGTTAGGAATTCCAGGTTGTTTCAGTTCTGGGTACACTATATAAAGCAGGTCCAGTAAGCTTAGTCTCTTTTTCTTCAGCAAGTTAAGCTCCCAAAAAGAGAGCGGGAACACTAACTGGACATCTTGGTTGGTTTTACCCTCAGCCCAGTCCAGAACACATTTGTTAACGTGTGTACTTTTCCCGGAACCCGACACCCCTATCGTCAGCAAAGTTCTGAAATGTCTCACTTTACATCCACACTTAAAGATGTCAACCGTGGGGAATTTCTCAGGGGTCGGTTTGGGCGCTGGACTCCACTTGAATTCTTCGACTATCCTAAACTCATGACGGTACACATCCTCAACTTTACGGGGTCGAACTACCAGGTCTGTGCGCACTATGGGAAATCTTCCTTCTTCTGAGTTTTTACTTTTCAGATATTGATACTTTTTCTTCAGGATGGCTTTGAGCTTGGTTTGGATTTCTACTAATTCTGGGAAGTCAGACTCCCTGTCAAAGGAAATATAAAATAGTTAAATCCCTTCCCGAAATGTATCCTTGTTAAATATCTTCAAAACCTTTACAGAAGTTAACAGATTAATATATTACCTTTGCTCAGATGAACTTTGAGGTTTGCGACATTGAAACAGTTTTCCGGTAACGCTCATATTGTCCAGCAGGATGTCAGTTGAGGAGGTGTCAAACTATCTACACGGCTTATCGAACGTCAGTCTCTCGTACTGCCAAGGTAAATCCAGAAATAACCTTTTAGTTATTTCCTTGTAAATACCATAAGTACAAATACTGTTACACACGACAAGTAAACATTAACATAGAGGGGAAAAAAATGATACGATTGCTCAGTACATGCTGCATGAACTACGGCGTGCATTGTAAAACTAGGAAGTACGATAACTATCCAGCCTCCAGGTTGATTCAACTGTCCCTCTCAAGAAGTAGCGAGAAGTCCATACAGTGTAGGCTATCATTGATTTAAAAAAATACATTAACAGCTGTCACGAATTGAACATTTTGCTCGGTTAAATTAGTCATGTAAGTAGATTATACACTTCTATTTACACGCTGTACTGTGGTGATGTATTTTACCAGTTCATCTGGGAGAATCTGAAGTTGTGAACTCGTGGTGTTCCTTCTCCTCAGAACTTGACTTCTTAAGAAAATGCAGTATGTTGCCACCTGCTGCGAGGGAGGGTAACTGCATCTCCAGCGTGCGACGTCGCTCCAAAATTACATACATTTAAACATATATTAGCTAAGCGTTTTTCATCACAGTGATGTTTTGGTGAAATACGTTAACAGACACAAACTACATTTAACTAGTTGACTGTGTAGCCTGCAACAGCGATACCATACCAGGGCCACTAGAACCTGCAAAGATTATGGACAAACAAACATAAGTTATCTCACAATCTTATTATTACATTTCCAAATATCGGTTAGTAATGCACGTTAGAAACCTGTTCTTAAGTCTTAGATGTGGCAGGGGCAGAAATTAAACAGGAACGTTAATACTGCCTCAAGTTGGAAGAATCTTTCATATCAAGATGCAGACAAAATATTAGTTCCAGTTCCGAGTCTTAATCACAGCATTTGATGTTGTATTGTTGTATTGTATAGGATTCTGAGAGACTGCTACCACCCATCCTTCAGTCTCTACCGAAGAATTCGGTCGCGCACAAGCAGACTGGACAACAGTTTCTATGCAAGGGCCATCAGGCTTCTAAATGGACATTGATATGGACATTGATACATTTCTCACTAGCCACTTCGCATTGATACATTTCTCACTAGCCACTTTACACTGTCACGTTAGGCTACTGGTTGCACTATCACCAATATTGCACTAAGTGTACCATAGGTCAAGAAGGTTACTGTATATTGTATACTACTTTGTATATTTAGGAGGTTTATTATAGTTGTAGCTTATCATAGATGTGATCTATGTTCTAGCCTACTTCCATGTTATGCCAAGTTGTTTTGCATTGTCTTGTCCCAAGAATTTCAGTGCCCAGTCTGACCTTTTGTTGTGTGTATCTGAATAAAAGACTTGAAACTATTGTTGTCAAAAATAACAGCATAATTCATTAAGTTAATTTTAGTTTGTAACTAAATTCCAATCAACTTGAAACTGTACGTAAATATTATGAAACTATTTGATCATCACTGAAAGCTAAACTCCATATTTAGTTCTCACAATTCAAAACATGATAGTTTTTAATGCAATAACTCGAATTCATCAATTCAAATGTCAATTTATTTGTGCCCATAATCAAGAAAAGACCACTGTTTCAAGCGTTCATCCAGCAATAAGTAACCATACACAAAATGAGCACCCTTTATAGAGTCCAGGTGTTTAATTAATATGGACCAAACCATCTGCAGGGGAGCTTTGTGTCACACATCCCAACCTTGTTAACTTGGTTGTTGTGAACAAAACATGAATTATACAATGGACATACATATTTACAATACAACATACAAACATGAAGATTGTTGTTTTGCAATTGAGCAAACAAGCACACCTTAACAAACCCAAGCCAATTTCCCCCGCCAATTAACAATGGGAGTGGCGAGCGCTAGATAACTAGAGGCATTGTTCCAGTTGTGCTTCTTTTGGCTGTGTGCCACTCACCCTGGCGAAGCTATCACTAACAGGCAAGTAACAGGCAAATGCATGACTACCCGTTATCATGCCCATGAGATAGATTATCTCCATTGTAGCCTGAAACTAGAATACGCTTAACCCTGCAGAGGAACTCCTGGTCTCAATGTAGAGGAAGATGCACTGACTTGGGCATTAAGGCTGCAGTTCTTTATATACTGACAGTACCGGTACCAGTGGCGATTTTACTATTTTTAGGGGTGCTCAAGCACACCTTAATTTCATCTCGGCACGTTTCATTTGATGCTGGTAGTTCATGAAGAAAGGGACTTTGTTTTCATTCATTAAATATTTTGTATAATAAATGTATTGTTATCCACTGAAATTAGCAAGGGGGTTTAACACTTTTGCAAGGCACTGTATCTGTCACATTCTCATTGGGGCTGAGCGCCCCTAAAGGTCTGATCCTAGAATCGCCCTTGACCTGTAGGTACGTTTGTGTGTGCACGTTTCCCCCCTCTGTTACCAGCCTGCTGCAGAAGTACGCCAGTACAACAAAGCTGAGGTGCTCTACCACTCCCTCTTCAACCACCTGTAGCTACACATCTAAAGCCCCTCATACAGGTACAACCAGAGGGATATTGCTTGCTTAAGCAATACTACCTTTAGACTGCCGTTGTAGACATCTGTTTTTCTTTCACGTATTTGATTAATGCAGTTCTGAAATGCCCGACTGTTTCAGGTGGCGTTGCCATGCCTGCTGGAGAAATCCCCTGCTCTTTGTCGCCCCCAGGAGGCCCGACCTGTATGGCACGGTACTGCGTCTGGTCCTGTCCCACATGGAGGTGGAACACAATTGCTGCCTCTGCGCAGGGTTTAGGCCGGCATCCTGGCTGCCTGCCTGCCACTCTTCATAGCCAGGTGGTGCATTTACTCCGTACTGATGGGATGAAACCATTTACATTTTCTGATTATGTAAAACCATTACATGATGTCAGTTGTTAGTTCTATCATGGTTTGTTGTACTCTTATGATTCATTTTAAATCAAGATCTAATATTTATGTTCAGATTGTTTTTTTGTAACCCCCCAAAAATGTGTATGCATGTGGGGAGGGGTTACAAAAACCTAGAATCATCTATGGCCATTTGTCTCTGTCTGCACGCAGTTCTTCACGTTGTCTGAAGCGAAGTCGCTGGTTGGTTGTAAAAAAGGCTGTACTTAAGGTAGTACTGACTACTGCTGTCATCACAGAGCAGCTGTGCACTTCAGACCTCTCCAGGTTGCTAGGTTACTTAAATATTTAGTTGCCAGTCTGTATCTGTGTCCTAACAGGATTGGTTTCTTGGTGGTGTGCCACCCGAAATGCACGGAGCTGCGTGATGGACCAGAGGAGCAGAGCCAGATCGCCAAAGCCTAGCCAAGGTCAGGGGTCACAGCGGTGTCTGTTCAGAGATTCCAGTTCCTGTTGTGGCCCTTCATTATGTGTGCTAGGAGCCTGCTGAGGTTACTGGCTGACTTGTCCTCAAAGGACACATCGGCTGCTGGACCACGCCACCAAGCGAAAAGTACAGGTGTGTGACGTGAACGTAGCTGGAAAAGGTATATGTGGAGATCTCACAGCCAACTTGATATTTGTGTTTCTGTTCCAGATTCTTCTACAGAATGTGGACAGTGGCTGTGCCAGGGCGCCTGTGCTTTACTGCCTGCAGATGGTATTCCAGAGACATCACCACTGCTGGATGAGCTATCACCACCTATACCAGAACATGTTGTACTGTGTATATAAACTTTAAAAAAGACTGATTCTGCCTTCAAACATGTTTATTTCAGATCATTACATACACAACCAATTCAACCAATAACATACAATAAAAACAATTCAACTAATTTTTTTTTTGGTAAAAATGCAGGAGAAGGAGTTCGAGATAGCGCGCGCACAGGGGCATTTTCAGGCAGTAATTGCTCAGGTAGCTGGACAGGGATGGTCAGAAGATTGAGGCTGGGCCCATGTCCTATCACAACACAAATGTTCAAAAGATTAAGTACAAAATTCATAAAGACCAGATGAACAATGTTAAGAACCAAGTGCCATTATTAGACCATTTTACCTTGAAGGCTGACAAGGTGAGTGTCTCCTCAATGTGAACAGGCTGTTTTCTAGAGCCTTGTCAAATGCATGGATGGGGAAGTTGTCAATGTCTCCATACTGTAACAAATGCACACCCAACAATTTGATTAACACACAAGTTGTGTAGAGCAGGGGTTCCCAATCCTGGTCCTCGGCCCTCCTGCCCTGCATGTTTTAGATGTTTCCTTGTTCCAACACACCTGATTCAAATGAATGGTCGTTAGCAGGTTTCTGCATAACTAGATAACGGCCCATTCATTGGAATCAGGTGTGTTGGAGCAGGGAAATATCTAAAACATGCAGGGCAGGGGGTCCCGAGGACCAGGATTGAGAACCACTGGTGTAGAGGACAAGTCACAAATGAGACACTTTCCTCCTTTGGGGGGAGGAAACATTTGTCAGGATGACAAACAGCATATTTAACTTACATAAGCTCGTGTTGAGACCAATAGATGAGGTTTCTGTGCATCTGGTCCAGGGCCTTCTCATAGTTCTTACTCGACTTCACCTGAGAGACATGACCAAATGATGGAGAAGTCATCTATCTGCGTACCAACACACAACCCTTTACTGTGTCGCTGGAAAAGCTGCACTGTCAATAACCTTTATGTACAGGAAACATTGTAGTTTAAAGAATTACATTTTAGTCAAACTATATTAGACACCATCTCCAGATTCTCTGAAGCAGCAGTAATTGATGGAGTTAGATTAGTTTCAGAATTTACAAACGTAACGCGATTCACAAATAAATGTCAAGATTCAACATCTTTGAGCCCGATATTCTCTGCAGCCCATCAGATGTCTCTTCCAATTTTAGCCAATCACATTAACGTGTCTATGTGGACTACAAAAACCTGCCATAGTGCCATAATAATGGACATTGTCTCCTTGAGATCACGTCACGAGCAATGTCGGTAGCATGAAGGTGAAATATTGCTTGTTAATCTTATTCAACCGATTATCATACGTGATTGAATATTCTTGATAATGGCAGGATTCATTCAAGGGTTTCCTAGGCTAACGTTTAGCAAACTAACTGTGACTGGGAAAAATTGGAAGACATATCTGATAGGCTGCAAAGAATGTTTTAGAAAAAATGCATTTGTGAATCTAAGCGCTTCAGGAAAGTTACTCAAATCCAAGGATTTGTAACTCCGCGTTCGTCAGATTGCAAATACATGTAGGCCTATTCGGGTCAAAGATGTTGAATCCCGTTACATTTTTGAGAATTATGAAACTTTTCTAACTCCATTATAGTAACTGTGTATTATCGAAAGACAGGCTAACATCACGACACGTTAAGTATCATTATAAACCAACTTGACCTTTTCCTGTCTGATGGTTGCACAAGCCTGTTACGTTGAACTCAATCCTGCATCCCTTGCTACAACCAAACATCTTCAGGCGGAGCAGAACTGTTTGATACCGATAACTTAAGTTCTAGTAACGAAAGATGTCAGGTTCTAACGTGCATTTGGGTAGCTGGTTAGCACACAGGCAAACCCGCAACTTTAGCTACCGCTGTTTTTTGGTATTCATGTTTACTGGTTGAGATTTATGGACCCAATTAAAACTATCAATTGAAAAGATCTGAAACCGAATATGGGTACCGGAGAGAAAACCAACACGGGACTTTAAATTCCCCGATGAACATGTTATTAGGCTATCGCTACGCTAGCTAGCAAACGGATAAATCGACAAGTCCAGCACACACCATTGGAGTTACTTACGTCGTCGTGCTGCATTTTCAAATCCTTTTCAACGTGTGGTTGACGGCTTCTCGGCTGTTTCAACTGTCAATAAAATAAAAAAATATAAATTGTAACGTAACATCTATTTTAGGTTTTGAGTCAGTGAAGCCAAGACATGACATCAGGAACGCCGACATTTTTTTTGCGTGACACAATATTTCTTCTGAGGGTATACTAAGGCACATTACAACCTATGTTGCATTATCGCCACCTAGTGTTCGGCGGCCTAAGTGTTTATAACCTCAAAAATACATATTGCTATACATATTGGTTTACTGTGGTGTCGAAATGCACTAAATACGCGATCAAATAAAACATACTATTGAGTGGTGTTCCATCCCTATTTATATATTTTTTACACAATATTTTCTACAGTTGACCAGCAATTGCAGCAAAAAACAATATAGCATCATTTACGTATACAGTATACAGATACAGTATTTCTATAGTGATATACAAGTTTATAAATGGGAAAGTGATTGAACCCAAAGGCATCTTCAATTTCCTCTTCAAAGTCCACATACATCTCATCAGCAGTTGTGAACAAGTCAACAGTGCCATCACAATGCTCCGATTTTTCTCGAGCCACAGTTCAAATGTTCGCGTGTCCTCTTGCTGCCGAAGAACCGTGGAAATGAACAAGCAGGATACGATGTCACGACTTCCAGGTACTTCCAGAGCGAAAGGCACGATGTCCTCGCTTCTCATTCGTTAGACGTTCTGAACTGAGCAAAACACTTGACGCTCACATCTCAAAAAAGAGCTAAAAGCAACACTAGAGCCTTCTTTACAAACTTCCTCTTAAAGGCTTTTTTTTCATAACAACACTGTACTTCTCAATGTGTAGTATTACAGCTCACCACAAAACCATCAACAAAGGAGCCACTGGGCTTCAGTCTGTCTCATTCCTCTCCAGCTGTTAAACAGTCTCAAAAATCAAGATTAGGTCTGGACAAAAAACATGACACCATTAGAGTGTTAGGAAATGACAATACAGCGGGCCTACGACAAAAAATGTTTGCAGTCCCTCATAAACATCTACAGAATACAGTACAGTACAATTATTCCCCACCACTCGGTTCTATAAGCAGTTTCCGTTGTTCTGGCTTGCAGGGATACAGAGATTCAGGTTGGGGACCCTCCGGTAGACAAAGTGAAACGTCTGCACGTGTGGACGGCTATGGACCTCTGCTTTGATTCGCTGAGGGTGCGTGTCTGGCGCCAGCTGCTGCCTCGTTTCCTTGGTGACCAGAAACAGGGCGTGGTTTTCGGGGTCGGGGACCTTGAACTTGTAGGCGCAAAGAGAGCAGACTTCTTCTGTGGTGGAGTAAGGGTGAACCTGCAGGGTCTTGGCGGTGCAGCCAGAATCTACTTCCTGCAAGGCCACGCGTAGATAGTTCTGTGGGAGAGGACGATCCCGGCAGAGTGGCAGTCAGTGAACGTGATACTTGCTAGTAAACAGGAACAAAATCACACGTAAAAGCGCAACATCGACATCTCTATGCACCATTTAGTGGACATAAATAACACAAGGCCATGCAACTGATTGATAAATCCCCACATGCGTGATTAGGCAAGGTAGGGAGATGAACAAGAGACTCATCGAGGAGCGTAGGTTGGAGGTCAAGGCAGACAGACGAAGAAGAGAGATGCACATATGAAGAACAGAGCGGGTTTATTGGTGGAAATTAACTGGTCTTCTTCTCCCTCCCTCCAGGGGGCAGTACTGACCGATCAGTAACACGCCAACGGCCCATTTTGAAATGGAATAATGACATGAGAGAATCTAAATAAACAAGTCTGGCAAATGTATGGCCTTTGTATGTGAACTGCCAGTTCACACATGAACGCAACAACTGATAGGGGGGTTTTCATACAGGCAGGAAACCCATAGAAAACAAGGATTTCTACCTAAATACATAGAAACACGACTAAATACACAGACAGTTAACTGAATCAAGACACATGCATAGCCATGGAGACAGATAGGGGTACAGACAAGGGATATGCAGAAGGCAAACAAGCACGCAGACATGACACCAAGCAGGGATGACCTCAACACACTGACACAGCACAGAAGCCCAGAAGCACCCAGAGTATTTCTCTTCTACATCTCACGACATTCCGATTGAAGTGGTTTCCATATTCTACATGCAGGGGGTAGGGCAGGCGGAGGGAGAAGGAGGGAGGTGAGAGGGTGCGATTCAAGGAGTGGAGTGGGGGGCGGGGGGGGCAAAGATTGAATGACTCACTACCTGGGGACGGGGAGGGACGGGGGTCAGGTTGTGGGGAGGGGTCAACTGTGGGTCAGGTCAGGTGGCGATACCTGGAAGTCGTCTACAGAGGGCGCTGTGCGCTGGGCCGTGCGGCGGCGGTGCCACTGGTGCAGCGTGTCCCTGGCCTCAGAGCTGAGCACGCGCGCAGCCTGCTCCTCCTGGAAGTTCTTGATGAGGGCCATGGCTCCGTAGGCACTGGTCAGGTAGTAGCCCCCTGGAGGCCGGGGGAGGGGGGGGGGGTTAGGTCGGGGAGTGAGGGGGGAAAATGAAGAAGAAGAAAAAGAGTTCCGGAAAATTAACAATAGTGATAGGGATTGACAAGCATTTTGACGACCGACCTAGGGACATAGACCTTCATTAGATTCACGTACTGTACGAGCACTCAAACACACACTCACACACACACTCACACACACACTCACACGCACGTTGGAAAGAATGCCATGGTGAGGTGAGACCCCTCCCTAAACAGGAGTACCCAGCCCTGAGAAACACATTCCAGCATAGTCTAACGACCTTCCTGTGGAACTCCACCAAATGTTCCCTGACGAACCAGCAGCAGGTACCTTCCTCAGCATGGATTACACAACAGTCTGGCTTCCCTGCCTGAAGCCATCTGGCTTTCTCCCTCGATGGCTTCATTCAACTATTTAAGGTTGTGCAAGTTCATGTGGAGATCGTTTTTTTTCCTTCTTCGACAAAGAAGACAATGATGTGCTTTGCTTGTGAGTGAGCATGCTTCTTGGAGTGGGATAGTAAGGCCTTGAGTAGGAGTAAAGACCCAGGCCTATTGGATGAAACTGCTCTGTCATTCTATCAGGCCAGGTTCAATGTTGATGAAGGATGCCGTGATAACATGGACTGTGTCTGTACTGTCTGAAAGGGGATATTCATCCATTTATCTCTGGCCTTTACACAGGAAGTGGGAGACATGCAGGGTTCACTCTTCATACTGTTTCTTGTGCGTGTATGTGTACAGTACGTGTGTCTGTGTGTGTATGCGGTCCTTGTGTGTCTGTCAATTGTGTGCGTGTGTAAGTGTGTGTGCAGTGTTTCCCACACATAGACTCATTTGTGGCGGTGCGCCACAGAATCAACACCGGCCGTCACACACTGCGTTTCGTTGTTATATATATATTTCATACCGCTATTTAAAACACACAGCGTATTCGTTCAGCTGCATTTCTTTTTCCTGCTCTCCCTCCGTCTCTCTGTCACTTACGCGTCTCTCTCACATACACACACACACAGTCACAACGTCAGCACATGTTAGCAACGACGAATAGATACGCCGTTCTAGTAAGACAGACAGCTATATCAGCGTGACTTCAGCATCCGTACCATAGCTAAAAGTTTTGTAAAGTGGAGGCTACTTTTCGCTAGGTACCTCTGAACATGTCTTAATCTGCTAGACAAGTGGGTTCCCCATCGTTCTTTTGGTGAGCTGTCTCACAAGCCCTATTTACCCGTCGTCATGGAGCCAACCAGCTAAATAGTTATTTGGAATTAGCGTTGGTACTTGCATTTATGAAGACATTGTTTACAATATTTTTAGGCTTCAACCAGTGCTGCTCAAGCAGAAAGACAGGGTCAGGGAGAGAAAGAGAGAGATTTGTTAGGCATTGAAGAAAGAGTAGGAGAGGAGGACAGCATCCCAGCATGCTGCTGTGAGAGAGCCAGCTGAAGGTGAGAAGGACAAACATATGTAGAAACAGGCAAGTAAGAAAGCAGGACTCAGGACAAGGGAACTCAAGGAAGAACAACACCCACAAATTGCTTTCTAATCTGTGGGAAACACTGGTGTGTATACATGTGTGTAAGTGTGTGTGTGTGTTTGTGTCTACACGTGTGTGTGCGTGTGCCTACCCTCTCCGTGCAGCAGAGAAGGATCCAGAAGCTCCATCATGTAGAGGATCTCAGTGTCCAGCTGAGGCATGTCACACTGAGCCAGGACATAGGTCAGCATGGGCAGGAAGTGGTCAGCCCCATACATCCTACCTGGGAGACCAACACACACACACACACACACACACAGAGACAGACCCACGCACACAAAATGAGTTGAAGGTAAGGTGAGGGCGTTTCTCAGATCAGAGATAAGCGAGATTTTAACCCACACAGACAAACAACACACACACACACACACACACAAACCGTTTCTATACCTGAGTTGTCCTGCATGATGGTGTAGATGAGCTTGCAGACCCTCAGCAGCAGCATGACCTTCTTCTCCGGGGAGTACATCTTCCGCAGGTTCAGGAACTTGTGGCGGATCTTCTCCACGGCCACCGGGTCGGGGGGGACGGCCCCCTCCACGCCCAGGTCCTGGGGCTGCCGAGCCTTGGCCAGGGCCAGGTTCTCTCTGAGCTGCTGCCAGGCTCCACTGCTCACCTGGGGGAGAGGAGAGGTGAGGTGAGGAGAAGAGAGGTGAGGAGAAGTGAGGTGAGGAGAGGTGAGGAGAGGAGAGGAGAGGAGAGGTGAGGAGAAGTGAGGTGAGGTGAGGAGAGGTGACGTGAGGAGAGGTGACGTGAGGAGAGTTGAGGAGAGGAGAGGTGAGGAGAGGAGAGGAGAGGTGACGTGACGTGAGGAGAGGTGAGGAGAGGTGAGGTGACGTGAGGAGAGGAGAGGTGAGGTGAGGAGAGGAGAGGAGAGGAGAGGTGAGGAGAGGAGAGGTGACGTGAGGAGAGGAGAGGTGAGGAGAGGTGAGGAGAGGCGAAGGAGGGTAGAGAGGAGAGGAGAAGGAGGGTAGAGAGGAGAGGAGAAGGAGTGAGGCGAAGTGAGGAGAAGGGGAAGAGAAGAAGAGAGTAGAGAGGTGACACGAGGAAAAGGTGAAGATAGGAGCTGGGGGGGGGGGGGGGGGTTGGGGCGGGGCGGGGCTCACCTGGAAGTCATGGAGGGCCACCTCCACCACCGTCTTCAGAGGCTTCAACACACACTTGTGCATGGCCTTCTCTAGGACCTGGTCTGGAGAGGGAGACACACCGTTACTAGCACACACCTTTCAAACATTACACATATTGGCAGTGATCAAATACTTTCTTACACAGTTCTAAAGATATAAATTCTTCTCTTGGTAATAATCCAACCAATGAAATGATCAAAGTAACCACTTTAGACCCACTGTAAATGTTTAACGATGAAAGACTTTGTTTGACCTAGCAACCGTTCAGCCATTCACAAGCCTTTTATTGAACCCTTCCTCATAACCCTGACATAAAGAGACAATTCTACACCCCAACTGTAACAACCATAGTTTCAACACTGATGGGACCTTAAGTTCTTGGAATATGACATGATCTCTACGTAGGCAGTTTTACACATACTGTCCTATGACTTCAAATCATCTGAACGCGTGTTCAGCTCAGAGGCACTGCAGTTGCAAAAGGAACTGTGAGTTCACATTCTTTACGTGTGGGTTCATGGGACCAACCTACTCCTCCTCTGACATCAAACTGTCACACACGAGTGCCCTCCAGGCCAGCTCGGGGTCAGCTGAGGTGCAGCTCTGGGGGCCAGGGAGGGGTGGGGGATAGGGGGCTGGGGGATGGGGGATGGGGGGTGGGGGATGGGGGGCTGGGGGGTGGGGGATAGGGGGCTGGGGGATGGGGGGCTGGGGGGTGGGGGATAGGGGGCTGGGGGATGGGGGGTGGGGGATGGGGGGCTGGGGGGTGGGGGATAGGGGGCTGGGGGATGGGGGGCTGGGGGGTGGGGGATAGGGGGCTGGGGGATGGGGGCTGGGGGATAGGGGGCTGGGGGGTGGGGGATAGGGGGCTGGGGGATGGGGGGATGGGGGGCTGGGTGGTGGTGGGATGGGGGCAGGGGGATGGGGGGCTGGGGGATGGGGGGCTGGGGGGTGGTGGGATGGGGGGCAGGGGGATGGGGGATAGGGGGCTGGGGGATGGGGGATGGGGGGCTGGGGGATGGGGGGGCTGGGGGGTGGGGGATAGGGGGCTGGGGGGTGGGGGATGGGG
The DNA here is from genome assembly GCF_054491055.1 of Hypomesus nipponensis. NCBI lineage: Eukaryota > Metazoa > Chordata > Actinopteri > Osmeriformes > Osmeridae > Hypomesus > Hypomesus nipponensis. The sequence continues at coordinate 5,347,955 of NC_140381.1, read as the reverse complement.
GGCTGGGGGGTGGTGGGATGGGGGGCTGGGGGGTGGGGGATAGGGGGCTGGGGGGTGGGGGATGGGGGGTGGTGGGATGGGGGGCTGGGGGGTGGGGGATGGGGGGCTGGGTGGTTCTTTCCCTCTACACATTGGCAAATAAATAAAGTTGGACTCCCGCACCGGGTGACTGTTTATGTAGACTAGAGTGCTGCGGAAGGTACTCTTTCTTATCTGAACCTGAGGGAAGTGCAGGGGTTGGAAATCACACACACACCCATGAATGCAATACGGAAACACACCCAGACATACAGACAGAGACATACTACACACACACACACACTTCCTCACTGCAAATTTCCTGTCTCCTTTGTAGAATGAGCTATGTTTGTTATTGTGCCTTTCAGCCATTGTAAAGCAGTTAGGTTGGCTCATGATCAGTATTAGGGGAGGACTATTGGATGTTAGTGATGGCTGTCTTACTGAAGGCCAGAACACCAAGCCAGGAAGAGAGTCCAAGATTTAATAATATCTTACACACGCACGCAATATAGGTCCCACAATAACCCCCCCCCCACGCACACACAAAGTGAGAACTCAGCCAACATATTATCGCCATGTTTTGCAGAGCTGCAAGAATGGCTCGTCCTTCACCATGACATCCTTCCTCCACGAGTCAAGCAGTGGAACACTCTGTCTCTGTCTCTGTCTCTGTCTCTGTCTCTGTCTCTGTCCCTCCCTCCCTCCCTCCCTCCCTCCCTCCCTCCCTCCCTCCCTCCCTCTCGCTCTCTCGCTCTCTCTTGCTCTCTCCCGCTCTCTCTCGCTCTACCCCTTTTCTCTTTCTTCGTCTCGCTCTCTCCATATTCTTTGTCTCTCTCTCCTATCCCTCGTATTACAGTACCAATCCTGCCATCTTGTAATTTAAAATACGTTTTCGGTTTAAACCATAAACTAAAGATAGATTATCCACCCTTATCTTGATCACATCTCTGGTTACACAATATAGTACAATAAAACAGATTAGAACTGCAGTAGGACCTCCGGGATGATGTTCTTTCACTATAACGTTCCTGTTTCTGGGCCTAAATTCCACGACGTAGATTTCACGACGTAAATGATGCGTGTTTAAGTGTAGGCTCACTTCTCTATTCTTTGTTAGCATATGCTGCGGGTCGACGCTTGACGTCAACTCGCTGTCTGCTCGCCTTCACACGCAACTACTGAGCCTGAACTGCTCTGTGGGCACAGTGGGTCGCCTTCACACGCAACTACTGAGCCTGAACCGCTCTGTAGGCACAGCGGGTCGCCTTCACACGCAACTACTGAGCCTGAACCGCTCTGTGGGCACAGCGGGTCGCCTTCACTCGCAACTACTGAGCCTGAACCGCTCTGTAGGCACAGCGGGTCGCCTTCACACGCAACTACTGAGCCTGAACCGCTCTGTAGGCACAGTGGGTCGCCTTCACACGCAACTACTGAGCCTGAACCGCTCTGTGGGCACAGCGGGTCGCCTTCACACGCAACTACTGAGCCTGAACCGCTCTGTAGGCACAGCGGGTCGCCTTCACACGCAACTACTGAGCCTGAACCGCTCTGTAGGCACAGTGGGTCGCCTTCACACGCAACTACTGAGCCTGAACCGCTCTGTAAGCACAGTGGGTCGCCTTCACACGCAACTACTGAGCCTGAACCGCTCTGTAGGCACAGTGGTTCGCCTTCACACGCAACTACTGAGCCTGAACCGCTCTGTAGGCACAGTGGGTCGCCTTCACACGCAACTACTGAGCCTGAACCGCTTTGTAGGCACAGCGGGTCGCCTTCACATGCAACTACTGAGCCTGAACCGCTCTGTAGGCACAGCGGGTGAGCAGCACATTTGAGCTGGTTTCATTTGAAAGCTATTGGATAAACACACAAAGACCAGTGTTTAAACACCAAACATGCTTTCAAATGAAACCACACGCTTCAAATGTGTTGTTTGGTGTTTAAACACTGGTCTTTGTGTGTTTATCCAATAGCTATGGACTTTGAGAGGGTTGGCTCATGTGAATATGGTGTCTCCTTAGTGGTATATGAATGTTGGTGATTTCTGTTACCGATACTTTATATATTTGCACAGCGTATCTGTCTGTTTGGCATACTGTAAAGGGTAGTTGTAATCATGTAGACTATTTAGTGTGGCCTGTGCTTTGTTTGCACAAAAAAATTTTTTTTATCACACACACACACACACGCACACGCACATGCACGCACACACGTACAACACACACAGATTTGCAAACACACACAGAGACACAGAACAAGGCCTTGCTGTTGTTGTTTACAAAGAACAAGGGGGCTAGAAATGTGTGCAAAGTTGGGGATGAATATTCACGTGAACACGCCCGTCTGAAACCATCTACATGAAACGTCCTTTTGACTGGCTTTGTGTGTCAACAAACATTGCACCGACATGATCTCATATCCTCACTTGAGCCAATTTGACAAGCTGCAAACCACAAACATAACAGGCCAGTGTTGAATTTGATTCTTTTACATTTCAAATGGAATACATTTCGTATTTGATACATTTAATCGACCGTTTTTGTCCCTGGTCCGGATTTTCTAGGCAGTTTTACATGAGGCAGCAATATTCCAGTGCCATCAGACTGTAAACCCATGCCATGCCATGCCATGCCATGCCATGCCATGCCATGCCATGCCATGCCAGTCTAGAATAGCTTCCTGAAACCTGACGCTAGTCTCTATATCTACTCTGCTGCTAACAGAGACTCATTTGCTAACTCATTTCGATGGGATTTCAAAGTGTTTCAGCTGAGTCTTATATCTGCTGTCTAAGAGCACGCATTAGATCATTGAGGGGGAAACATTTCACATATCTGGGGTAATTCCCAACTACAAGTACTGTAAGTGGGCAATGTAGTCACTCTGTACACTGATATTTGTATTACTTGTCTATGATGGAGAAGTAATCAGGTGGCTGAGTAGAGGCTATCAGGCTAGTAATCTGAAGGTTGCCACTTTGATTCCTGGCCGGTGCACATGACGTTGTGTCCTTGGGCAAGACACTTCACCCTACTTGCCTCGGGGAGAATGTCCCTGTACTTACTGTAAGTCGTTCTGGATAAGAGCGTCTGCTAAATGACTAAATGTAAATGTATTATAGTCCTGCATTTGAGAGATGTGGAAACGAGAAGAGGCTAATTAATGACAACATGAAACAACCACCAACGCTTGTGCTGACAGGCACATTTATGTATAAACACGTCGCTGTCCCGAAAAAACATGTGCACGCAAGCACACACGCAAAAAACGACTGTACCAATACAACGTGATAACCAAACACACACACACACACACACACTCACCAATCTGGTCCTCGGGTATGAGGGACTCAATGGGGGGGTCCAGTTCGGAGCTCTGCCTCAGGTAGGCCTTCATCTGGGTGAGGAACTGTCTGAGGGTCTGCAGCAGGTCCAGCCCCGACGTGTGGCAGCCCCGGTTCTCCAGGACGAAGCTGATGTAATCCTGGACCAGGCAGCCAAAGTACGAGCTCTTGTCCCTGGAAAGCTCGGCTATCCTCTTCACTGCGCGCCTCTCGGGCGTCATCAGCGAGCTGAACACGCCGCTCACCTTCCGGAAGTGTCCCTTGAGCGCCCGGGGGAGGATGAAGGAGCCGCCGCTGAGCCCTGCTCCCACGCCCCTCCTCCTGGCCTTGAAGGGCGGGGGCATGTCCCTCCCCAGGTCGTTGTCCTCCAGACCCACCCCGTAGTCCTCCTCGTCCTCTTCCTCCTCGTCCTCCTCCTCGTCCTCGCTACTGTCTTCCCGCCGGGGGGCGCGGGGCCGGCGGTGGGCGGGGCTAGGGGGCAGGCCCAGGGAAAAACGGGGCGAGCGGCTGAAGTCGAGGGAGTCGGAGGAAGAGGTGGACATGCTCTCGTCGCTGAGGCCTTGGCGTACCGGCCGGGGCTTGTCCGGCGGGCTCCCGGCGCCGCCCCCCCCGGCGGGGCGGGGCGAGAGAGGCGGAGCCTGGCTCGGAGGCAGTTTGGCGCGGGACAGCGCCTCGGCAATGGTGTCGTCGTCGAGGGCGACGTGGCAGCGGTGGGCGTCGATGTCGGGTTTCCTGGGCCGAGGCGGAGGGGCGCTCTGGGGGACGGGGATGGGCGAGCTCGTTTTGTCCGTCGACGCGCCGCTGTGCTTGGCTCCCATCGGGCCCTGCTGGCGGGGGGGCGGGCGCTGCTGGCGAGGGAGGGGCTGTCTGGCGAGGGGGGCGGCGACAGCGGTCCCGGGCATGCTCCTGGCCCTGTGGACGGGGGGGGGAGGGGGCCGGCGGAGGGACAGGCGCGGGGGCGGAGGGCGTGGGGGAGGGGTGCGGGACTTCCCCTTCACTCGCTCGAGCGCGGCGTCCCCGGCTCGCCCGCCGTCGGGCGGCGGGGGCGGTGCGGGCGGCGGGTCCGGTCGGCAGCGGCGGTGCGTCTGGAGGAAGAGGGGGTTGACGAAGCACAGCGCGCCGCCCGGCTGGCTCCTCTCCCGGCGGGAGGGCGAGGAGGGGGGAGGGGGGCGGGAGCGGGAGCGGAGGGTAGGGGGGGCGCTGTCGTGACGGGGGCCGCTCGGCCTCGGCGCGTCCCGCCTGTCTCTCGGGCCTCTCTGGGGGCTGAGAGTCCGGCTCAGAGGGCGGGGGGGGGGAGGGGGGAGGGCGAGGAGGAGCGGTGCAGGATGCCCAGGGCAGAGTCCCAGAAACCTGTGACACACACACACACACAAGAGAGAAGACGTAGAGAATTATTAACTTGTATACATTCAAAAACATCTCCCTTAACCCTCTAATGTTGAGCAGGAAACACAAGTATTTACAAAAAATGAACCCAATCCACACTCACATAAAACAAAGACAACAGCCTACATATAAATACAGATACTAAGTCCTACAATAAGTACTACACAGCTCACTAAAAAGGAATCAATTCATGTATTTTACTTACGTGATTCTTAATCTCTCTGTCTCTCCTTATTCTTAATCTCCAACTTCTGTTGCTCTTTCTGTATTGCACTTTCGGATTTTCTCTCTCTGGATTTCTATGTCTCTATCTCTCTGTCGGTCTCTGTCTATCTCTCTGTCGGTCTCTTTCTGTTTTCTCTGTCCGGCTCTGCTTGAATCTTGAGAGTGGCAGAGATCTGGTGTGTTCAGTGGTTTTCCGAGCCCTGATTCACAGTGAAGCCGACACAGACACACACCCAGATCCTGCGAGGAGAGGAGGGAGGGAGGGGTGGACTCACAACACTGGACACACCACCAGACAGCCCCTCCTCCTTTTCCCTTAGCTCCTCCTCCTGGGGACTGGCCTGAGTTCCTCTCTCTCTCTCTCTCTCTCTCTCTCTCTCTCTCTCTCTCTCTCTCTCTCTCTCTCTCTCTCTCTCTCTCTCTCTCTCTCTCATCTCTGTCTGAGTTTCTTTGAGTTGACAACATTTGTTTCATTTTTAACAGCGCTTCACTTTCACTTGTATTGAATCATCACTCCTGTTTGAGGCGCATCACGTTTTAATCAGACATCAGTCCAACGCACAGTCCAGTTATTGAGCAACCTCTCGGAAACAAAGAAACCGTGTAGGCTGTACACAGGATACCGAAACATGGTCATCTCAATAAAATACATTCAAGGTGATTCTAAAGCACGTGTGCTGGATTTGATTGGCAGCGCAATCTGATATGACCCACATCGTAGAGTATACAGGCATCTAGTCGGGCTAGGGTTCAAATGTCTTTGAATAGCCTGCTGCATGGGGACTGAAAAAGCCTGAGGTATTCACACTGTCCCTGGAGTGAGACACCAGCTGACTGGAGCTAACCTGAGACAGCCAGCCTCTTACTGATCTCTACCCCACGTACAGTTCACTCATCCCGGACTGGATTCAACAGACATTCCCGGAGGGAAAGGCCTGGATCTCCAGTTAGTCATTGTTAAAGTACTGCTGTGGTCTCTTGCTCGCTCTGGACTCAGTTATTAAAAGTTACAGTTATACCTTCACTCTTCAGAGTGAACAAACTCCACCCAACTAAGAAAACAGCTGATTTTACGAATCCAGTTGAGTGGGTTCAAAACAGAGCATGACCTAAGATTTTGAGCTAATAATTGAACCATTATTTCAGTTTAATTTATGTGTTCTGCGTCAAAACACATGATTAACCAAGTGCCACAGACTTACCTGTGCCACAGTCAACTGCCCTTGGGGCCTACCTCAGATAATATCTTGTCACGAGAAAAAGGAAATAGTGACCCTTGAAGGACAAATAATCAGTGGTATCAAAATAAATTCAAACTAAACTTTTGACATTAAAAGAGCAAAAAAAAAAAAAACTCCAATAAACACAGCATGTCTGCATTTAAACTACCCAAATCAAAACAAACTTCTTTTAAAACATTACTTTCAATATTCCATAATAGAGGCAGAACATGTACAAAATAAGCAGCTGTTTTAAAACAGCAACGTGTGGAAAAGGGTGTTTCCCAGCATGAGTGTATTTCTGCCTGGCCTAAGTTAAGCTACAAGAGCAGACTCACAATACAAGTATGTTCCCTCCCTCTCACACCAAGCTCTCCACAGCGCCAGCACTGTCACCCTCAAGGTGGCACATGCCCACGGGCTGTGGAAGCACACGGATATCGACACACACAAATGAACACACACGCACACAGCTGGGCATGCATGAAAGGGGCAGGGCTAAACCCGTGCCTTGTGCTCTGTTTGTGTGTGTGTGTGTGTGTGTGTGCATGTGTGCACTTGCAATAATAATAATTATAAGTTTCATTTTCATAACGCCTTTCCCGATCATTGTGTCTGCATGTTTACGAGTGTGTGGGTGTGTGTGTGTCTATTTAGCTGGGTGTTAGCAGAGGCAGGCCTGGTAGCAGAGGCAGGCCTGTTAGCAGAGGCAGGCCTGCTAGCAGAGGCAGGCCTGCTAGCAGAGGCAGGCCTGCTAGCAGAGGCAGGCCTGTTAGCAGAGGCAGGCCTGCTAGCAGAGGCAGGCCTGTTAGCAGAGGCAGGCCTGCTAGCAGAGGCAGGCCTGCTAGCAGAGGCAGGCCTGGTAGCAGAGGCAGGCCTGCTAGCAGAGGCAGGCCTGGTAGCAGAGGCAGGCCTGTTAGCAGAGGCAGGCCTGCTAGCAGAGGCAGGCCTGGTAGCAGAGGCAGGCCTGTTAGCAGAGGCAGGCCTGCTAGCAGAGGCAGGCCTGCTAGCAGAGGCAGGCCTGTTAGCAGAGGCAGGCCTGCTAGCAGAGGCAGGCCTGCTAGCAAAGGCAGGCCTGCTAGCAGAGGCAGGCCTGGTAGCAGAGGCAGGCCTGTTAGCAGAGGCAGGCCTGCTAGCAGAGGCAAGTCTCTTCCATTCAACTAATCTATCATTCCATAGGAAATTGACTCATTGATGCTTCATTTGGCAAAGGAGGAAGAGAGAACAAAAATAACAGAAGTAGATGACTAGGCCTCGCTCCGAAACCAGACCCTGTCAGCATGAGGGGCTGCAGGTATAACACTAAGCAGATGTTACAAAATCACAAGACAAAAATGTAGAGTACCTGCCCCTAACTGTGCCACCTCCTCCAGGTCCTTCTGAGTTTTGGCAAATGCAATGGCTTCTGGGAGTTGTAGTGTGAAGGGGAGGACATCCCTGCAGGAGGGGAAAGAGGAGAGGAGGGTTTGATATGGACAATAGTCGACTGCGGAGGAGGAAGAGGTAGCTGACTGCTCCACAGTTCCTCCACAGTGTCCTTATTTGACCACTCCAGCCGGTGTCCAAGGTGATGCTGATGTTTGGTCAAGGGCGTTGTCTGTCGTGTCAAAAGCTGGACCACAAAAACCACAGAGAGAAGTGAAAGCTGTTGTTATTGTAAAAACCTACTTACATGACTTCACAGGTCTCTTAAAAAAAAAAAAAAGTTCATTTGCAGACCCTAAAATTCATTAACAGGTTGAAGTGTTTGCTGGAAAGTTATGCTGAGAGCAATGAAATATGGTGTCATGTTGTTTGGTCTTATCCTTGGGGAGACTAGGACTAACTTTGCTCCTTGCTTTTTTCCCCCATTTTCCATTTCCTCAGGAGAAACTAGATTCTGTGCTTGTGCAGTGATGGGCATTCATATTTGCGGTGGTACCATCTTCCTGTTTCCAAGCTGTCTGCCAAGCTGGCAGTCAAAACCAGAAGTGAGAGAGACAGATAGATAGAGAGAAGAAGTAAAGGAGAGAGAGAAAGAGGTGGGGTGTAATGGAGGGAGGGTCTTCAGAGCAGGTCAAGGCCGGGCTTCACTGCTTACTCAACAAATAATATTTCCATCCAAGGGCTTGTTGGCTTCAGAAATACCTCAGTGTGTCACTGCACTGGAATGGTCCTGGGAGGTATGTTTGCAGAAAGAAATAGAGAGCAAATGCGAGGGGAAAAGGAGAGATCAAGGAGCGAGTGAAAGAGAGACAGAGTAGACACAGAGAGAGAGAGTGTGACTGAGAGGAGAGAGCGAGAGGGAGAGAGGAGAAGAGAGAGGAGGGAATCCGAAAAAGTCGAGCGAAAGAGCGAGCAGAAAGCGGAGAGAGAGTGAGAAGGTGGAGAGCCAGAGTGAACGATAGCGGAGGGATGTCATGGAAATGGCCGACTGACACCCCGATATCCGCCGCAAAGAGACAGAGCCAAGGACAAGGGGGTACGAGGGGGGTCTGACACCATCCTGTACCTGCTGATACAGTAGAAAGCCACCAGACGAAACAGGTCGGCGAAGCTGATCCCCGACTGCTCCAGGGAGAACGCTGCAGAAACACACACAGCCACGAGACATGGAAACTGTCCTGACCTCCCACCAGTCGCACACCACGCATACCCACACTGCCCTGTACCCGCGTCTCCTGAAGGTGACCCCCCTACACGCATCACACGCTACGCGCCCACATCCCAAAACAAACCAACAGCATGCAGGGGTGTCTGTTAAGCCCTCTGGGAGGTGGGATACTCACTGTACTGGCTGTCTCTGATGGGGTAGTGGGCGAGGGGGGGTCCGGATGTGTCCGTGCTCATCCTGACAGACAGAACCTTCCTCTGGAGGGTCGAGCACTTCCTCACCACAAACACCTGGCCAGAGCAAGGGAGAGTTTACAGTTTAAAACACACCTTTATTCGTCCCTTGCAGGTTGGCTGGACTTCACATTATGCTCCATAACACATCAACGTGCTCCAGAGAGCATAGGAGGACATCCATGACCAACAAAAATCTCAACCCAACACCCAAGACACGTTGACGAAACCACAGACACCGGAACGAAGTAGCGAAATGATAGAAACAAGTCGATCTTCGAGCATCCCCAAAAATGTGTTCCGGAGAGGGAGAGACAGACTGAGAGAGAGAATGGGAGAAGGAGAGGGGGAGGGAGGCAGGGACATTAAGGTGTATGACTATTTCCCTGTCGTGGCACAAGGTGCATGCTGAACAAGGTACACAGATCAACCCCCGACGCACAAAGATCAAGTGTCAGCCTCGGTCGCTGCGACCTTTGACCCCCCCCCCCCCCCCCCCCCCCCCGCCCTCTCACCCCCGGCGGCTGCTGCAGCAGCACGCGGCCAGCCTCCTCCTCGCTGAGCGCGAGCAGTAGCCACACGGGGTGCGTCTGGGTCAGCCTGTCGAGCACGCTCATGCGCCGGCGCAGGGAGTCGTACCCAGAATCCCTTTCACCCCGCGCCGCCACGCAGGCGGGAGACTGGACGTACACGCCGCTCACCTCCCCCTCCAGCCTGGGGGTGGGGGGACGGGGGAGGACAGAAAGGGGAGAAGAAGGGAGAAGATTAGACACTTCTGCCACCTGGTGGGGACAGAGAGAAGCGCACGTTCAGCCAAAGACGGGATGGACCGAATTTGTGGTACTCCCTCCGTCGTGCACAGAGCATGACATGAAACGCAACTGAAAGTTAAGGCGATAGATACACACACACAAAAAGAAACGTTAATGGAGAGAAAGCAACAGAAGTGAAAGAGGTGTGTGAGAGAGAGAGAGAGAGAGAGAGAGAGAGAGAGAGAGGGACAGAGAGGGAGAGACAGAGAGAGAGAGAGAGAGAGAGAGACAGAGAGAGAGAGAGAGAGAGAGAGAGAGAGAGAGAGAGAGAGAGAGTGAGTGAGTGAGTGAGTGAGTGAGTGAGTGAGTGAGTGAGTGAGTGAGTGAGTGAGTGAGTGAGTGAGTGAGTGAGTGAGTGAGTGAGTGAGAGAGAGAGAGAGAGAGAGAGAGAGAGAGAGAGAGAGAGAGAGAGAGAGAGAGAGAGAGAGGGACAGAGAGAGAGAGACAGAGAGAGAGAGAGAGAGTGAGAGCATAGACTTACCCCTGTAAGACCAATGGGTCTTTATGTGGGTCTGCCAATGGAGAAGTCTGCACCATCTCCTGTGTGAGCTCTCCTATCTCCAACGCAAATGTATTGATCAGCTGGAGAGAGAGAGAGAGAGAGAGAGAGAGAGAGAGAGAGAGAGAGACTATATGGGTTAATGGGAAATCGATAGGGAGATCGATGGGATTCCATAGAAAACAGCCATCCAAAATACGCGAGGAAAAAATGAAGAGATTGTCATGGAAGTACAACACAGAAAACGGCAAGAGAAGAAGATTCACTCACGTACAGAAACAGAATCTCAACGCTGACATAGTGGAGAATGCAACATAGAAAAGCAAAGCGCCAAATGACCAGCATGGGAGGGAACATGGAGGGAATCAGTTAGTCATTCTTCCTGTGCACATACATCACTTCCTGTAGACAGGAAACATGGAGACAAAGAAGCAACAACCTTGACCACACACACCCTCACACACATGCACACTATCACACACACACCAGTACTTGTATATATAAAATGAAGATCCAGTAAACCCACATGTTGGTAAACAAACTAAATGACTCCTAATCTGCGGAAGTGTAGATATCTGGACATCACACACACACACACACGCAAACACACACATGGGGGCATGAATCTGTCACACACACACACAAGCAGGAAATGGATCAGTTTGGGGTGACGGAGATCCTCTGGACTATTTCTAGGAGAGAGAGGCCATGCTGTTTCGTCCAGCTGGTCAGAAACTCTGAGGTCAGCGATGACACGGTTCACCAACACGTTCTAACACGTTCTAACACTTTCAATTTAGGAACGCTAGTCTTTAACAATCCCCCTTGGGTAGCTCTCTGAACTGATATGGTTTTACCGTTGGAACCCATCAGAGAAATGTCTACCCTTACCCCAGGAGGGGTCATGTGTCGCTCTGTCATCCCTCTCCAAACGCCCCTGCAGTCCCTGGGTGCTGTTCCCAGACTGACCAGCAGAGGGCGTTTCTCCATGCTCCTCCCAAAGACACTGTCAGACTCGTAGTGAGAGAGGCTTCAGTCTCCAGACCACTGTGACCACAGGCACCACACTGATGGCGACTAACTGGAGCCAGATTACTGTCTCCTCTCTCGGTCTCTGTTACTCTCTCTCTTTCTCTCCTTCTGCTTCTTCTAATGTCTCTGAGAGGAGAGAGAGTTTATTAAGAAGCTACACACACACACACACACACCATCTCTCATGAGAGCTGTGTCCTAGCTATGCCATCATTATTTCAACTCTTTAACGAGGATACATGAGCCGAGCTAAGCAATTCACCGCCCATTCTTCACAGTGTCAGTCACCATGCAGTCAATGGGAAACTGTGTGTATGTTTTCACACGCACGCACACACACACACACACACACACACATACATATATATGTATATATACAGCTTTTGCTGCCCCAACTTAAGCAATGGAAAACAGGGGGAGAATTAGAAAATTATTAAAAAGCCAAGTTCAGCAAAATGGAAGTGTCCATCCTATCAGCCTGGTCCTGTACTGTGTCACACTGTGAGTATGAACAGCTGGCACGTACAGCACCTGCACCACATGGAACATACACACCTCCATCAATCATCCATCCATCATCCATCCATCCATTGTTCCATCCATCCATCGAAACACACTTCTAGTTATTCGTGGTCTCTGTCAAATGCAGATGAACTACTACAGCAGACTCCCAGACAGATTACTTTGACATCAGGACCCAGTCTGAGAGTGGGTTTGGGTCACGTGACCAGGGCGGGAGGATGAGGAGCAGGAGGAGATGGTGATGTGGGGGGCAGCTGCTGTGTGTTAGACAGACATAGCTCATTATGGGTCCATGAATAGATTGTGTACCCAAAATAACCCAATGAAAGCTCGCTAATGAGAGAGGCAGACGATATTACGCATACTTCATATTCAAAACATTCAGAGAGAGAGAGAGAGAGAGAGGGGGGGGGGGGGGGGTGTGTGTGTGTTTGTGTGTGTGTGTGTGTGTGTAAGAGTAGTATGTGCTAAATGAGGGTGCGTGTTTTTTGTGTTTGTATGAGAGTGCGTGTGTGCTTTACTGCCCTTATTCGTGCGCTTGTCAGTATTCCAACTACTGCAGCTGGTTTTCTCCACTCCCGCACACTCTCTCTCTCTCCATTTCTCTCTCTCTCTCTCTCCATCTCTCTCTCTTCATCTCTCTCTCTCCATCTCTCTCTCTCTCTCTTCATCTCTCTCTCCATCTCTCTCTCTTCATCTCTCTCTCTCCATCTCTCTCTCTCCCTTTCTCTCCTTAATATTAGCAGCTGCACTGCAGCAAAGGGATGTCAGGAAAGGCAACTATGACCCGCAATCCTATCAGATCATGCTGTCCTAGACAGAACAGGCAGACAGGCAGACAGACAGACAGACAGACAGGCAGGCAGGCAGGCAGGCAGGCAGGCAGGCAGGCAGGCAGGCAGGCAGGCAGGCAGGCAGGCAGGCAGGCAGGCAGGCAGGCAGGCAGGCAGGCAGGCAGGCAGGCAGGCAGGCAGGCAGGCAGGCAGGCAGGCAGGCAGGCAGGCAGGCAGGCAGGCAGGCAGGCAGGCAGGCAGGCAGGCAGGCAGGCAGGCAGGCAGGCAGGCAGGCAGGCAGGCAGGCAGGCAGGCAGGCAGGCAGGCAGGCAGGCAGGCAGGCAGGCAGGCAGGCAGGCAGGCAGGCAGGCAGGCAGGCAGGCAGGCAGGCAGGCAGGCAGGCAGGCAGGCAGGCAGGCAGGCAGGCAGGCAGGCAGGCAGGCAGGCAGGCAGGCAGGCAGGCAGGCAGGCAGGCAGGCAGGCAGGCAGGCAGGCAGGCAGGCAGGCAGGCAGGCAGGCAGGCAGGCAGGCAGGCAGGCAGGCAGGCAGGCAGGCAGGCAGGCAGGCAGGCAGGCAGGCAGGCAGGCAGGCAGGCAGGCAGGCAGGCAGGCAGGCAGGCAGGCAGGCAGGCAGGCAGGCAGGCAGGCAGGCAGGCAGGCAGGCAGGCAGGCAGGCAGGCAGGCAGGCAGGCAGGCAGGCAGGCAGGCAGGCAGGCAGGCAGGCAGGCAGGCAGGCAGGCAGGCAGGCAGGCAGGCAGGCAGGCAGGCAGGCAGGCAGGCAGGCAGGCAGGCAGGCAGGCAGGCAGGCAGGCAGGCAGGCAGGCAGGCAGGCAGGCAGGCAGGCAGGCAGGCAGGCAGGCAGGCAGGCAGGCAGGCAGGCAGGCAGGCAGGCAGGCAGGCAGGCAGGCAGGCAGGCAGGCAGGCAGGCAGGCAGGCAGGCAGGCAGGCAGGCAGGCAGGCAGGCAGGCAGGCAGGCAGGCAGGCAGGCAGGCAGAGCTCTTCCTCTCACCTTGAAGTAGCTGCCAGAGCGGTCCATGTGGCTGGATGGTGTCCTGGATGCCATGCTGACATGTAGCTTCTGTGTTTACGTCTGGAGCCAACCCTTCTGGAGGCCTGAGGACACACACACACACACTCAGTTCTGTGTCACAAGTCACTAACCCTAACCCTAACCCAGACATTACAGTTGAGGTGGTGCAAAAGAAAGTACCAGCTTGAACAACTAGACTTCGTCTTTACTCTCTTTGTTTCTTCTCTCTCTCTCTCCCTCTCTCTCTCCGTCTCTCTCTCTTTCTCTCTCTTTGTCCTGCTGTCACTGACATCATTAACTCTCTCTCTCTCCTCCGGTTCATTCTGGTCACCCTCCTCTCCTTTCCCATGTCCCCTTGTCAAATTAATTTTCCAGAATGAAAAGCCCTGGTTCCGTCATAATTATACAACCCAGCTGGAATTTAGGACAAACTCGGGTGAAAGTTTGTGCATGTGCATGCGGGCGAGTGTTCCTGCGTACTTGTATACGTGTGTTTGCTTGTGTGTGTGTGTGTGTGTGTGTGTGTCCACTTGGCTGTGTGTTGCATGAGCCTGTGGATGAAAGAGGTTGGTTGTGCCTCTCTGCAACACTGTCCGGGACCCTTTCTCCTGCTCCCTCCGCCATCCCTCTCCCTCCCTGTCTCTGGTCCCCTATCGCCACCCCTCTTCTCTCTTTCCCTATCAATCTCTTTTAATCCTCGTCACCAGATTTCCTCTCTCTCTCTAACACAGGGTGTTACTTACCCCACTCTCTCTCTTTCATTTTCTCCCCGTCTCTCTGTCTTTCCCTCTCTATCTCTTTGTCCACAGCTCTTGGATTCTCTTCCTGTCACCCCCTCTCCCCTTCTCTCTGGTCTCTCCCTCTCATCTCCAGCCAGGAAGGACACCTAGTGAGCTGGGACCAAGATGGAACTGTCGAAGTCTTCTATACTGTTCTAGAATCATCCACTCATCCTCGATCGAAGCCCATCCCCTGCACCGTAATAAGCCCCTATATAAACTATGCATACTTATCCCTGATAGGTTCCCTTGTGCCAATAGAACATCAACCTAAGGCCTGTTCCAGATAAATGTTCAAAGCACTGGATAACCAAGGCAGACTCAATCAAACACAGATGTATTTGAAAATACCTTCAAAAGGTATTTTGACCATGTTTTGAAATGTACATTGTCAGTAAACACACGGATGCCTGTTGCCGGAAGCCTCTTTTCCCTCTGCAGGCTGTTGTGCATGGACTGGTTCCACCCGCCCCAGATACAGGGGTTATCAGCATTCCTGCTTGGCTGCTCTCTCCATATTGGGGAATCACAGATAACAGGGGGAGCCAGACCTAGATAGGACACCAGCCAGCTCATAAGGTGTGTGTGTGTGAGAGAGAGAGAATGGATTCAAGAAGCAAAAAAAAAACTAACACTAAATGCTGATAAGAACCACCTGTTTTCCAACTGAACTTGGAAATGGAGGACTCTGGACTGAGCACATTTGTTGGGCAAGTTTGTTTAAATCTCTCTTCTTGTGTCGTGTTTTCCATAAGTAATCTGGTTCTCCTCGTTCTTTTTAAGGGCCGTCAGTAAACTGTGACAACCTTCGGGCTCCAGACCTCTGCAAGTCCCTCCAACATCAACACAGCATGTGGGAGCTGACAGCTATGGAAGTTCTGTGTGAAGGGATTCAGTGAGGGTGGAGGCAGGGTGGAGGCAGTGTGGAGGCAGGGTGGAGGCAGGGTGGAGGCAGTGTGGAGGCAGTGTGGAGGCAGGGTGGAGT